>NC_056628.2:116009687-116310977 GCF_002870075.4 Lactuca sativa
GGAAATGGAAAAAGTGAAGAAAATGGCCAAAGTTTCATACTTATAGGTTGGAATTTACGGCCACCATGAGTTTACGGCCAGTAACTCATTGGTCCGAGCCGTAAACTCCTCATTTGAGGGTTTATGGCTTGTTTTATGGTTTGGAACTTTAGTTGACCCATCCTAACACTTGATCCTTTGATGTATTAGGCTTAGAGTGCTCAAACAGACTCTAAATAGTGCTAAAATTTAGCAGAAACAAGTTTGACTTTGATTGAAGTAAATGGTTCTACAAGATAGAAATTTCGGGTTGTCACATCATCCCCCTGTTAGAGAGAATTTCGTCGCGAAATTAGACTTTAAGAAATTAAGAAGTTACAACTAACTAAGCGAAAAGATGACGATATTTTAGTTTCATTTGATCCTCACGCTCCCAAATGAATTCAGATCCTCATTTGGCATTCGAACGAACCTTCACTATCGGGATACGACTTTGTTTCTTTTGTTTAACTTCACTGGGATGATAACTCTTCTTGGTCGAATGTGTGTTGAATGTTTTTGTGGTATGTGAATATAGTACTCTTCGTACCATACAGATAGTGTCTCCATATCTTCAGAGCAATTACTAGTGCTCCTAACTCAAGATCGTGTGTTGTATAGTTGACTTCGTTTGCTTGACCTCTCGGTCCACGATCTCTACGGGTTCTTCCACGAAGTTGAGGATGTCGTCAATCTCGATCTCTTCGAGTGGGATTACAAGAGTCTCATTGGATATGCACTTTTTCAAGTTCAAAACAAGGAAAGTAGAATGTACGTCACTAAGTTCACGGGGAAGGTTGAGTTTGTAAGCCACATGGCCGATTG
This sequence comes from Lactuca sativa, assembly GCF_002870075.4. NCBI lineage: Eukaryota > Viridiplantae > Streptophyta > Magnoliopsida > Asterales > Asteraceae > Lactuca > Lactuca sativa. The sequence goes on from NC_056628.2 coordinate 116,010,531, forward strand.
TAGCGAGAATATCGAAAGGCCCTATGTATCTTGGATTTAGCTTCCCACGCTTTCTGAAACGTATCAAGCCCTTCAAGGGTGAGACTTTCAAAAGAATGCGGTCTCCCACCTGAAATTCCAAAGGTTTCCTTCTCTTGTTTGCGTAGCTTTTCTGTCGGTCTCTAAAGGCTTTCAATCGTTCACAAATCTGAACGATCTTCTCTGTCGTTCCCCAAATGATCTTCGGACCTGTGAGAGTGCTGTCAGGAACTCGACCTTTAGCTAACTGGGTGTCACCCACCTTAGCCCAACACAGAGGGGGTCTGCACTTTCGGCAATAGAGGGCTTCAAATGGAGCAACCTTTATGCTTGTGTGATAACTATTATTGTAAGAGAACTCGAGAAAAGGTAAATGAGTATCCCATGTCTTCCCAAAGTCGATCACACAGGCTTGCAACATATCTTCCAAGGTTTGAAAAGTTTTCTTACTTTGTCTGTCGGTCTACGGATGGTGGGCTGTACTTGACTACTGTGGTAGCTCATGGGATTTAAGTCGATTTGGAACTTGCCTTAACATTGCGGTGGTGTTCTTGATCGTTCGTTTGGAAAAATGTCTAGAAACTATTGTACTTCGGAGGTGTTATGTGGTGCACTTCGTTTCATGTTTAAAGTCTATTGGTTAGGTTAGAAGTGTTGGGTTTTGAGCATTCTAACACTCCTATGGTGTACATGCAACCCTATAAACCTTGGATCTATGTTTTCTCTATTATACATGCAAATAAGAACTTTCCAAGGCTTTAATCCTAACTAGCATATTATGATGTTCTTAATCTACAAAGTACTAGTTAGAAGACATACCTTTTGATGTAGCTTGATGTCTTCAAGCTTTAAGAGCTTAGCCCCAATAGTGTGGAAGCCTCAAGTGGAATCACAAATCACCAAGACACCTTGGAAGACTTTAGAGAATATGAATACTTGGTTCTCTCTTAGTGAAATCGGCTAGCCCTCTTAGTGTATCACACTAGTGCCAATTTCACCAACCAAAGACATCTTTATATAGTATGGAGGATTAGGGTTAAACCCTAATACCCATGACCTTTCATTTCCTAGGATCCATGGGTTAAACACTCCATGGACTATCCATGAAAGCTTAGCCCAACCTAAATGAACTTGGCCCATTCCATATATATAAGAGTCCATATTTAATTAGTTCCTTTTGATCACTTAATTAATTATAAATTAATTCTTGATCAATACTAATTAATTAATATGATTCCATATTAATATATTAGAACTTATAATATAGTAATATTAATCATAAACATACTATTCTCAAAAGATTATCCATATAAATTGTGTCGGTGAAGTGCAACCCAAATGGACCATGCCGGGTCGGGTCAAGTACATACCAAATATAGTTATGGACTTAGACATTAATCCAACAGTCTCCCACTTGGATAAGTCTAAAACTATTATTGCGTATGACTTCAAACCTAACTGGCAATCGTAGCTCTTAAAGCTGCCGTCGAACTCTGATCTTGTCAACGAACTTGTCCATTAGATAAGGGATCATATATTCCTCCATTCTAGATATCATATGGAATGAGACATGGATTATAATCATTCTCTCTGTCCATTTGTTGTTTCCCGATTTCCGATTTATGACGACTGACTAATTGAACAAATCAAATCAGTCCTGGCCCGACCGAGCACTTCCATTTGTCATCATCAAATCATCGAGGGGCCCACAGATATCGCTTTTATCCCGAAGGTAAAAGGAATGGATAAACTTCGACTCATATGACTTGTTCTACTACTTGTTGAATCATACAGAAAGGCACGTTTTATAGCACCGAGTTACCAAATGCGTTTTCGTGCAATCAATGTACAACCAACTCATAGTAACAACTCATATCTCTAGGTTTGAAGAATATAAGATATTATCATCTCATGATCACTCGTGATAAAATCCATGAAGTGATTCCAATGAGCGCGGGTTGAATCCAATACTCAGAACTTATGAGCACTCATGAGTGTTGTAGCCCTTTGTCCAACACCTTAGACCTCTACAAGCCAACCCATGACAGTCTTAATTCATATCTACTTCCAACATATGACCGACTATGGATGGTTTGAATAACTTAGTCATTCCGGAAGAATAACCCAGTTTATTCGGGAAGTCAAAACATGCAAAGTGAAACACAATAATAATTGAATCCAATATGGTATCAAAACCTATGAACATAAATAAAACACCTTTTATTTATCACCATATGATTGCACATTATTCATTGTATACTGTTTCAGCTATCAACTTTATTCTTGAATTTAAAACAATAGTTGTCCCATGCTCCAAGCATGTACACTATGTTTTTCTAAACACTAGTCATGCCACACACCAAGTATGCATACTATGTTTGTCTATGATCTTTACTTTGTGAACTAGATCAATTGAACATAACTTCAATGATTCTCTTTTCAGACTCCCAAATCCTTACTGCAAATGCAAGAATTCCAAATTCATGCCATTTGCTGAAATCTGTTAGATTCTAAACTTATATGCATTGAACCTCTTGTAATGATTATGCACAAAGTCAGAAGGACTTGATAACAACCATTACAGACCATTCCAAAGGAGATAAGCTCCTTGGGAACATCCTTCTTGCATTAAGTTTCCTAATCTTAAACAGATTGAAAAAGTCTAACTTTGAAACATTTCCAGATTCCATTTTGACTATCACTTCTGAACAAGATTTGCCTCCTTACAGATTATCACTATACTTCCAACTGTCCTTGAGCAACCAATCTTTGGTAAACCTTAGATTGTCCTCGACAATTGTTTAATCCTTTTAGTCATATCCAGTTCTAAACCTTTTCCCTTCTTAATGCCCCAGGCATTTGGAAAATTTTAGAAAGGATGAATATAGCACATGTAATCGATCCTATATCCGAAGTATATGGGAATCGATTCATGATGTCTCACATAAAGACTAAACCAGTCTTTTGCTATAACATTTCCATTTCAATTTGCCAAGTTCTCATAATTCAGATTATGAAAAGGGATGCCGTAATCATAATCGAATTTTAGAACGCAAATAATGGACTCATATACAAAATTTCCTTATGTTGAGCCGTTCCAACATGAAATTCTTATATATCCTTGACTAAATGATTAAAACCTCACGATCTAAGCTTATAGATTTGAGATGAAGTATAATTTTCTCTCCCTTAATTATAGCAAAACAACTTTTTCCCAATTGAAACTTTTGTTTTCTATAATTAACATTGCTAACTTGCAATACTTATCATAATTATCATGCTCCCACTAACATGATGATTATTAGCATAACACTTATGCTCCCACTAGCTTTGACATGTACTTAGAAATCAGCTGACTTTCTTACCAAAGTTCATATTTCTGATACTTGATTGTTTTGATAAAACTTAATCAAAAGCATACACCTTCCCTTAGATATCACACTTGTGTGTCTAAACAATTATGAAGAGGGATGCTATAATCATAATGGTTAGACCTTTTTGCTACTTCTCACAAGTCCAGGTTAGTGTGCCGGTAAACCACACACGCTCCACTAACGACTTTGAGAATGCAAATATCACAATTGCTATCTAGCTAAAATCTACTTAGTGAAAGTGTTTCCTCACCGTCATTTTCATGAATCGGAGAGAAACCTTATGACACTTAGATTTAATGGTGTATGTGTTCTTATCCATGTGAATTGTCAAAACCATAGACACAAGACAAGGATAATGACAAATACAAACTCATATGGACTGAACTCAATCTTAATTTCTTGCCACCTGGCAGCTCAAGGGCCTGCCATTGCTTCCAAGAAGTTGTGCAACAAATTGAGAACTCTAAGAACTCATATGCAAAGCCAACTTTAACTGGAATGGGCACAGAATATGTCAACACGATAGGTTATAAACCTCAAGTCGTGTGCTAGTGAAGAACTTCAGGTTTATTCTTGATTAGTTCTTGAGACTTTCAAGACCTTTAAGATTCCCACTGTCCTCTTGACATATAAGACCCCCTTGTCAAACATCCAAGAGATAGTGTGGATTCTAACCAAGACAAACACTTCACACAATTGGCCTTAGTTGGTCTTTGTTTTATCCAAAACATCACAACTTACCAATTTCAAATGTACAAGAGTTTTAAACCTTCTTTAAGACATGTCACTCAAGTTACAATCTTAGAGTATAACTCTAAGAATTGTTTTTGGAACGAAGTATGAATCATCTTCTTGATTTAACCACTTCAACAATTCAAGTTCCTCTTCTTAGCTATAAGAAGGCTCATAGAGAATGAATTGTCTCTAAATCATTAAGATGATCACAAAACTGATACGAAAGTACTCTCTCCCATCTTTTCAAATTTGAGAAACTTTTATCCTTCTACCTAATTTGATTCTTCTTATTCGCTCTGCCATACATTGGAACCTTTTCCAATGTCTCAGAATTACACTTAAGCTTGTAAGTATAACCATATTTACTGAGCTATAGTAAATTATGACGAATAATCTTATCGATCTTTTGTGGTGGACTTAATCAGTGCACAAGACTGTGTACTCGATCCCTTAGTTCTTCACTTGACTCACACATCCATGTGAACAAGTAATTAGTCTTAATTTTCCAATGCTTGAAAGTTCTCATTCATCATGCTATACAACTTGCATGATTCCAAGTTCCGGTCCAATTGAAACTTGGGTGATGAGAATTTTTCCTTATTTGGTAAATTTAGACATTACCACAAATGAAAGAATCAATTTCATACTTCCACTCTTGCTATTAATGGAATCTTATAAGCAACAAAAATTTCCACAGATGCCATTGTAAGGATATTTTAAAATAAATAAAATCAAAAATTTTCCTTTTATTTTAAAAACTTTGCGGAAGAACTTGTCCTTACAATCCATATGAAAACTTGTTGTTATCTATTCCTAAGCAATATCTCATAACTCCTAAGAAGTAGCTCAAGAATCTGATCTTCAAACTATGCGATAGAAATCCATCTACGCCATCAGATTCAACATATTCTTTCTTTAAGTTTCTTCACTTTTCTTTGATTCTTAAAACATCACCATGTGACCCAGTCACATCATGTATCAGGAATCTCAGAATAGAAACTTAGCAGAGTTAGATAGTGGAATTTACCTGAAGTAGAGTCAAACTTATTGACTTTAACATCCTTAGGTAAATTTGGCAGCTTCGCAACCAATGCCCCTTCCTTTGGCAATATAAACATATGGACCCTTTGATAATGGTACAAGGGACTATCACAGACTTAGCTTTTCTCTTTACCATTTGGTCAACCGAGTTGACTATGGCCGGTCCCTTTACCATTGGGAAGAGAATGCTTTTCTGGATTTCTTGTCACTATTGTCAATGTCCATCAAGTTTTAAGGAAGTTGATCTTAACAAATAGATAAGATCATTAAGGGTCTTGTCATAGTCTGTTTCATAGTTGTCCCAAAAGAACTCACTATGTGACTTAGAAAGTGATTGAACCACCAACTTTCTCAAGACTTTGACACCCAACTCTCCCGGCTTGTCAATATGTGACTACATCTCTAAGATGTGATCACACCTAGACCTTGCCTTGCCAATAGGGCTTGAGTGACCTTGAACTTGTGGGTTAGGGAGAATAATTGGAGGAGGTGAAAGAAGTATGATTTCCATGGGACATCATCTTCATTTAGGAAAGCTTGTTTCAAGAGATTTAGGAAGCTCATAAATGTCTAAACCAGACATCTTTTGGGAGATATTCAAGATAGTTGATCTTAAGTCCTTAATATAACACCCAATATGAAATATTAAGGCTAGGACCCAACAAACTATTTATAACTTAGAAGAGGGATGCCGTAATCCAAGCTATAAAATATTTGAAGGTAGGTGAATGACGACTCACCAATTTCCACCAAGATAAACGAAATGTATTATTAGGTTTTAATTGGTTTTGAAACTCCTAGATCTATTGAGATTCATTGAACTGTTCAATGACATGTTTCAATCTCGAGTGTGCCCTTCAGGTTTTGTGACTGGGATGCCGAGGATCACAAAACAAGGTGTGAAGTAACCATGCAAATTACTTGGTACCCTTAAGTGTTTACCCCTCAATCGATGTGTCGGTTAACCACACACGCTCCACCGATACTATGATAAACATTAAGTTACCCTTTACCTACCTTGTTAAATACGAGTTAGTGTGCCGGTTAACCACACACGCTCCACTAACCGACTTAAACAAAGTGCAAAGTGTAATTTCATGGATTAGCACCTTATTCACATTTTCCTAAGTAACTAAGATTGGGTATTTATAAGTGTTTAGTTACTTAGTATTTATCATTAATACTTTTAATGAAGGGAGAATTATAGTCCTGTCAAACCCGTTCGGCTAACGACCCTCCACCAGTCAAGCAAGCGGTGAATGAGAGTGGACACCCATTATGTTGCCATTTTATAGGCAACAACCTTATACCCACCTTATAGACCGGCTTCATGAATGAGGCGTACTAGCGGTAAGACTGACTTTACTCTTATAGATATATATATATATATATATATATATATATATATATATATATATATATATTATTAACTGATAATATTATAAAGTATAAGGGTTGAATTTTAAATCTTTAAAATTCTAAGGGCTAACTTGGAATTAAAGTATTCATAAGAGAAAACTTTACAAATTCCAAAACTTGAGGGCAAGTTTTGAAACTATTCAAAACTAATTAATTCCATAACTTATGTGTTTAAAGTAGTTTTAATCCAAAAACTCTTCAAGTTCCATAACTTGAGGACAAGTTATGGAAGACTTTAAACTAATAAAAGAATTAACTTTTCTTTATTTTATAACTTATGGAATTAATTAAGGTTACACCTTTTTTTATTTTATTTTATTTTATTAAATGAAGAGACTCTTGGTCCTCCATAACTTGAGGACAAGTTATGGAGTCATAAACCCATTTAATTAGAACTAGACTCTTCATTTTTGTAACCTTTGCCAATTTTTATGAGTTTTATGATTCTTAAATGTGACTTTTCATATAACTTGAGGACAAGTTACAAAAACACATTTTAGAATCAATTATTAGATTAATTTTGATTAAAACCAACTATCACATAATTTTATTCATTAATCTAAATTCACTCATAAAACAAGGTAACACAAAAAACTTTTGGTGATCCATAACTTATTCTTAAGTTATGGAATCCTTTAAAACATTAACACCAAATTTTGTAACTCCATAAAAACTTTGAATCAATTTTTTTTAAAACCTTTTCATATCCTTTTCAAAAAATAAAACTCTTTAGATCAAACTTTTAAAACTAATAAAATAATCATATTATTTTATCTTTTATTAAATTTGACCTAATTCAACTCATAAAGCAAATTATTCAAATTTTACAAATAATTAGTTTTTCACAAGAACAAGTAATTATCTTAAAATTTGACAAACTTCATGTTTTTTTTTTTCAACTTTGAAATAAAATATTTGCATCAATATAACAGAAAACAACCCATGGCTCTGATACCACTGTTGGGTTTTGAGCATTCTAACACTCCTATGGTGTACATGCAACCCTATAAACCTTGGATCTATGTTTTCTCTATTATACATGCAAATAAGAACTTTCCAAGGCTTTAATCCTAACTAGCATATTATGATGTTTTTAATCTACAAAGTACTAGTTAGAAGACATACCTTTTGTTGTAGCTTGATGTCTTCAAGCTTTAAGAGCTTAGCCCTAATAGTGTGGAAGCCTCAAGTGGAATCACAAATCACCAAGACACCTTGGAAGACTTTAGAGAATATGAATACTTGGTTCTCTCTTAGTGAAATCGGCTAGCCCTCTTAGTGTAGCACACTAGTGCCAATTTCACCAACCAAAGACATCTTTATATAGTATGGAGGATTAGGGTTAAACCCTAATACCCATGACCTTTCATTTCCTAGGATCCATGGGTTAAACACTCCATGGACTATCCATGAAAGCTTAGCCCAACCTAAATGAACTTGGCCCATTCCATATATATAAGAGTCCATATTTAATTAGTTCCTTTTGATCACTTAATTAATTATAAATTAATTCTTGATCAATACTAATTAAATAATAGGATTCCATATTAATATATTAGAACTTATAATATAGTAATATTAATCATAAACATACTATTCTCAAAAGATTATCCATATAAATTGTGTCGGTGAAGTGCAACCCAAATGGACCATGCCGGGTCGGGTCAAGTACATACCAAATATAGTTAAGGACTTAGACATTAATCCAACAAGAAGGGCGTGGTACCACTCACATGGGTACTTCTAGAGTTCTGAAGTGACAGATGATATAAGGGTTCCGCATTATGGATCAGAAGAATTTCCTCTGACGTTTGATTAAGGGGAGTGTTTCTTTATCCGGTACCCAAATTTTTTTGCATAGTGAGGACTAAGCCAAACCCTGTTGGAGGAAGATGTCAGAACTTTTGATGACTTAGATGTTGTGACGATCTAGAAGAAGGAATGATTACTAGGAAGAATAATTAATCTTGGTATTTTTACCATGAATATTTTGACCTGACTTAGATAAGTACTCATTATACATGGGTTTTGAATAATTTGACATAATGAACTTTCATGATATGACCCCTACATGGTTTTGCTATAGCCGCTGGGTGTATACAAGTTACATATAGTTAAAATTGGAGAGACGATTGACTGAGTGACTCTGCCCTAAATCCACATCCAGACTAGGAAAAGAGAGTGAGGCGGAACCACCCATCCTAAGTCTATAAATCTTCAGTATAAATGGCCTTAATGTATACGCTAAACAATTATAGCTTACCAGATAGAGTTCCTAGTTTTATACAAGTGCTGAGATTCAATCCGAACGAGAGAGTAATTATAATTAATTACTGGGGTTTGGAAGCGTACCAAAATTGAAACAGGGTCCTTTGATATGCTAGTGTCAGACTCCTCCTGACCTGTCTTTATTCTTCTCAGTTGGACAGTCCCTTTTTAAATGTCCAATTTCACCACAAAGATGACATATTAGACTTGTTCCAACATTTGTGGTTGAAGTGATGCGCTAGATTCGGGTTTTGCAAAAACGGGTAGGGTGTCCAGTCTTCTTGTAGCCCTTACAATGCAACGTTCGGCAAGCAACCAGGTGGTGGAAACTCCACTTTGTGCACTTGGGTAGCCTTCCAGCATACTTCCTTGCTTGGATTCGGGTTACCGGGATATTAGTAGGAATGGTAGTAGAAGCAAAATATGTCATGGCCGAAAAAGCTGCCACAGGTTGCTGTCTCTTGGCCGTTCTTTGGGACAATTTGCACTTCTTTTTATCCAATAATATTCACTTCTTACTCTTCGGTTTCTGGGTTAGGGTGCCCTTGTGATTTGGTGCTCGTTGGGTTCCTTGGTTGTTACCTCGGTCTGAAGTGTTGATGTTGTTTCTACGTTCGTTTGGGTTGTTAGAATGGAATTGTGCCATGATAGCGGTCACAGCAGCCGTTACAGCAGCTTGGAATGTAGCAGAGTCTATATGAAGGATCAGGATTTCGTCGGTTAGCTGGCTATTTCTAGGTGACGACATGATTCTGTCACAAAATGGGAAGTGAGTTTGTTAATAATTATGATCGTTACAAGCTGCATCCAGCATATATATAGGTAAATTGTTATCGTTGTTCAATGGCTCTCTATGATCCGACCTACATCTTTATCATGCAGTCCTGGTAAAGAGTAGAATTAAGTTTATAGAATGGTTATAAGACGATTTTCATCCTATGTAAGCCATCTTTGGTTGGCGGGTAACGTGTTCCAACTTTCAAAAAGAATCGAAAGTGATCTATGAACTAAATTTCCGTAGTTCAACGATTTGACGAGTGTGGGACTTAGATAGAGTTCTAACGACAGGAGGATGTGTTGAATCATGGAAGTGACCCTCTTGAACTTAGATACCGCAACTGCATCAGCACCCGTAGTCAGCTACTGCAGTCATTAGCTAGAATACTTTATTTGTCTTTTATGTAATACACTCTATTATCCAGTATGCCTTGCACGGCTGCTTATAGAATTGTAATCTAGTGTAGTTCTAAGTCTCTATAAATAGAGACTTATTCTTTTTTATTGTATACCTCTCCTGATAACCGATAACTTATGCATTTCATTTGAATACAATTTCTAAAGTTATCATTCTATCACTCTTGACTCTCCACTTCTTACTTAAACATATCTGATTATAATCACTCTTCGGAGCAAGTCTTTGTGACTTATTCACTAAGTTTGATCTCACTTACTAACTTTGGTTTGAATGCATCCCAAGTTATGAGTCAACTTACGTGTATACTTGATATAATAATTGTTGTCATTTACATTACTTTACTTTCCGCATCTAACTCACTAACTTCTAACTATTAATATTATTGTTGAGCTAACATATCCTTTGAGATTAACTATTCTGCTATATACTTGTTCTAACCATTTTGTTCAAGTGTGTCTCAAAGTTTTTCTCTCAACAATTGGTATCAGAGCCATAGTGGTTGCTTTTTGAAAATCGGAACTCTAGTTTTTCAAAGAGCCCTCTATACCACCAAAGGTCATCTGTAAACAATTTTTTTTCAAATGGCACAATCGTTATCACTGAATGTTTCCAACAGTGTTGGTGGTTCCAATTGAGCCCCAATACTGGTTGCAAATGAGTACCATCACTGGTCTCAAAGGATGGAAAGATATCTCAGACGACTTGGTAGAGATGTCTGGAGATCTATAGAAGAAGGACCCCACGTTCTAGTCCTTACCCCTGTCCAAACTGATGGAGCCACAACAAGGCTTGGAGGAGGTCAACCAACTTTGAACCGTCCTACAAAAGATGATCTAGACAAGATGGAAAATGATGCTATTGCCTTTTATGAAATCTCTTATGGAGTTGCTCCTAACAACTTCGACATCATCATAAATTGCAAATCAACAAAGGAGATTTGGGATGTTCTCAAAAACATGTACGAAGGTTCAGAGCAGGCTCAAGACAAAAAGCTCACTACATCACTCAATAAGTTCAATAACTTCAAAGCCCACCCCGGTGAAAGTTTGGAAGACTCATTTAAAAGGTTCAACTTGATTGTCTCAAAACTATCCAATGTGGGTACCATCCGCAGCAATCATGAAACAAATCTGCAGTTTCTCAATGGCTTAGGAAGACACTGGACAACAGCCAAAATGATTGTACAAGGTGACATGAAGATTCACTCTTTATCTCTCTATAAGCTTTATGGAGAATTGCAAGCTCAAGAGTCCACTGTACTCAATCACCTCACACTCAAACCTATCCCACCTCATATCACTCTCCACCGTAGTCATATGAAGCTGACTCAGAATATGACGATGAAGAAGAGTTTCAGAATGCCATTGCTCTTATCCGTCATAAATTCAATCACATAGCATCTTCATTTTGCAAAAACCGACAATTCAATCGACCACCTTTCAACCGCAACTTTCAAAACAATCACTTCCATTCCACCAAAAACCCTCACCCTCCACCACAGTCTCAACAAAATGAGTCCAAAGAAGTACCACTGCAGTCCCAATCAACTGACTCCGGTACCTCTATTGAAGGCAAAAGTGACATCATCATATGTCACAAGTGCAACAAGGAAAACCATTTTGCCAAGGATTGCAAGGCAAACGTAGTGAAAGATAGAGCCTTCTATCTCAGAATGGCTCAAGAACTGGAAGATAAAGAAAAGGGAAAGGCCTACATTGCTCAAGTGAAGATGAATCATCAAGTGTGGTCATCAGGAGATGAAGTTGAAGATGATCTTAGCAAAGGGAAAGGCAAGATCTGCATGGTAGCAACTACTGATGAAGACGGCTCAAACAATCTAAAGAAGAACCATTGCTATATGGATAAAGATGGAACTCTCAGCATTGTGGAACAGGTAAAACTCACGATTCAAACATTAAATTACAACATGCATGATTGTCAACCTTTCATAGACACACTCAATGACACTTGTGCTGCCATCCTTACAGACTACAATAAAACCCTAAATGAGAAGAACATCGCTTCGCAGGTGATGTTCAATGTTAGAGGAAGTTTGGAAAATAAGAGACTCAAAATGGAAATGTTAGAGAAGGATTTAATGTTAGAAAAAGATGCTAGAATGCTTAGTGAAACCCAATTAGAAATAGCCTTAAATGAGAGAGATCTAGTACATAATGAAATTGTACGTTTAGATCTTTTAATTGAAAAGCTGTTTAATGAAACTGAGGCCATTGAGAATGTTGTTAATAATGGGAATGTTGATAACACCTTTAACTGGGGTTGGTCTAATGGTTACCCAACCACAATGGACTCCTCACCTCGGTTCACACCGGAACGTCCCTATGTCCCACCAGACCGCAACTTCTTATTTTCGATCAATGACAAAACATTTCCTGAGGATATCCAAGCCCACTTTGGTAAACTTCATGATCTGAGTAATAATTGTGTTATAGAAGAAATTCTCCCTGAATCTTCTACTCATGTTGGCAACACAGATTCTCAGACATCATCCGTAGTCGATGAGGAAATTGTTATTGAAAGTCCTGAAGTCTCTTTAAACTTCCCATCCTTACAGTCTGACCGCAGTGTTTCTTACCGCAGTCATAAACTGCAATCTGTCCCTTTGTCCGATATCAAATGTCCCATAGAAGTGTCCACCAAGACTTACTCTGCGGTAGTTCAAAGCACTTCACCACTGATTAAAGTCAAAAGTTTAGTGACCATTGAACCAATTAATCATGAGTTACCAATTGAAAATTTTGAATTTGGTCAATGTTCTCAAAGTCCTGATTTCTCAAGTTCAGATGAATCGAGTCATTACTTTTCAAAATCCTCAAAAGATTCTAGCAAACCACAATTAAATATCACTAACTGCGGTTCTCCTTAGACCGAAGCAAAAAGGGTTTTTAAAGAAGAATTTCGCTCTCGTGGCAAGCAACGGGAAATTTGCTCAAAAGTTAAGAAATCTGTGAAATGTCCTAAATCAAAAAGTCCTGAAAAGTTTATTTTTTTCAAATTATCATTTCAAGAAAACTGTTTCCAAGAAAACAAAAAGAAAGGAGTTCACTGTTTATGACAATACTCAAAAAATATCCAAACATGAGGATAAGTCTTTTCGATCAAATGGTTTTCAAATCTACTCTATCAATGATCCAAAATGGAAAGGTATTTTACCTACTCCAACCTTTCCAGTGTCAGTCTCAAAATCTCAAAAGTGGAAAGGAATTTTGCCAACTCCGGCACTCAAAAGGTCATCTCAAATGTTTAAGAAATCACATCACAAAAGCTCTGCACGTTCCTTCACACCTGCCAGACCTGCACAAAACACCTTTTCAAAACACACAACCAAAAGGGTCAAATCTCACAATCCCCGGAATGGACAAAAACATACTTTTTCTTCAAAACCTCAGACCAGGTCAAATATCAGGGAAAATGACAAAAAGTTCTCTTGTCAATGTCAATGTCAAAAAATTTCAAAGAACTTCAAACACCCAGGATTTCAAGGTCACTTCTAATATCTCCAAAAGTACTCGTGATTATTCACAATTTCACAAAACTCGAAAGAATTTTAAACACCCAGGACTAGGCTTGAAAGTTGACTTAAAACATGTCCCTGCCACCTCGCATCATGCATCGATTAACACATCGTATGTGACCCCGGCTCCAAACTCGCTGGGGTGCCCAAATTAACCACTTAGCTTTTGTAGGCTTTGTGCAAGGAGGATCAAGAAGAAGAATGGTTGATCGACAGTGCTTGCTCCTTGCGCATGACCGGAAGGTTAGAGTACCTTCGTGATTTCAGGCTTATATGCAATGGTGGAAATGTCACTTTTGGAAACAATGCAAATGGCATCATACGCGGCTACGGTGTTCTCACCACAGGGAATTTTTCCATTCAGAAGGTTGCTTATGTTGAAAGCCTTAAACACAATCTCATCAGTGTTGGCCAACTATGCAAAGCAGTCCATCGAGTGGAGTTTGATGATCAAGTCAGTTACATAATGACAAGTGACAGAAGCACTTGCTTAATCAAGTCACGATCCGAAGGCATAATGTATCCTCTGGATGTCTCTCTCATCATTCGTAAACCGTAGCTGTGCTTTCTCTCTAAAGTTGTATCCGAAGTCAGTTGGCTATGGCATCGCAAGCTAGCTCATCTCAACTTCAGATACATCAACGATCTGGTCACTGGAGAACTAGTCGGCGGTCTCCCTATTCTTAAATTCAGCAATGATACTCTCTGTCCAACATGTGAATGTGGAAAACAAGTCAAAGCAAGTCACCCTTTGATAATGGACTCGTATATTTCTAAACCACTGGAATTATTGCACATTGATCTCTGCGGTCTTTCAACTGTAGCCAGTCTCCACCAAAAGAAATACATATTGGTTATTGTTGATGACTTCACTCGCTTCACATGGGTCTTCTTCCTCAGACTCAAATCCGAAACACTGCAGATTCTCATAAACTTCATCAAAGAAATAGAACTTCAGATCAAGCTTCCAGTAAGACGCATCCGCAGTGATAATGGAACCGAGTTCACTAATCATCTCCTCAACAGTTTCTTGGTGTCCAAGGGTATTTCTCACAACTTCTCAGCGCCCTACATCACGCAACAAAATGGTGTCGTAGAAAGAAGAAATTGCACACTAGTAGAAGCAGCCAGATCCATGCTTAACTTCGCCCACCTTCCTCTCTACTTCTGGGATGAAGCTGTCGCAACCGCATGCTTTGTCCAAAACCAAAGCATTGTGTGCAAACGTCTCAACAAGACACCATATGAGGGTCTTAACAACCACAAGCTGAATGTTCGTTTGTTTCATATTTTTGGGTGTAGATGCTTCGTGATCAACAACAGAGATCAGCTTAACAAGTTTTCACCTAGGTCTGATGAACGCATCTTCCTTGGTTATTCCACTAACAAGGTTGCTTATCGAGTGCTTATCAGGCGTACAAGGCTGATCATCGAAAGCTTCGATGTGAAATTCGATGATTCTCACATCCGTGAAGCCCCTCCATCTACTGAAACCACCGCAATCATGGAATGTGATATTCCTGTCTCTTCCGGTCCTTTAAATCTAGTTGAAGTCAATTATGATGATCTATTTGATCCTGTTGAAACGACAAAACTATCCGAAGTTCTTGTGTCTCCCGCAACTCAACAACAACACGCTGATATTTCTGGACCATCTCCATCCGACGTAGTATCTATCAATACTTCCACCTCTCCGGTTGAGGGGGAAAGCTCTACTCCAAATCTACCCGCAACCATCGAGGTTCCAGTACTTAATGATGTTCAAATTACTGCTCGCAGAGAAACATTACCATCAAATGTATCTTCGGATTCGGATGATGAACTCGTAGAAAATATTGACACTAGAACCAATCCAAGAATTGTCACTCTCCCATCTGCAGTCCAGGGGGAACCCTCTCAGGTTCCAGATAGACTCCCTTCAACAATCTAGAGGGAACCTATCAAAGAAAATGTATCTCTCGCTCCAACAAGTCAAGATGATTCAGCAGGCTGTTCACAAATCCAAGGGGAATTTCCTTCCCAATCCGAAGCAACCTCTGATATTGAAACCATTCCTTCAACCGCAACCGCTGATCATCTGATGCCTCGTCTACATGTATGGACGAAGGATCACCCACCAGGCCAAATTATTGGCAACCCATTCTTAGGTATCCAAACTCGATCTGCCAAAGATTTATCTGATCATTGTCACTATGCAGCATTTATGTCTGCAGTCGAGCCTCGATCTGTCAAAGAAGCTTTATTGGAACCATATTGGATTTCTGCAATGCAAGAAGAATTGGAAGAATTTGAAAGAAACATGTGGCAACTTGTTCCCATTCCATAAGATCATACTATTGTTGGTACAAGATGGGTTTTCAAGAACAAGCTAGATGAATCTGGTGCGGTTATCAGAAATAAGGCAAGGCTAGTTGCTAAAGGCTATAGTCAACTAGAAGGTCTTGACTACGATGAGACATACGCTCCAGTAGCTAGAATGGAAGCAATCAGAATCTTCTTAGTATATGCTTCTCACAAAAATATCAAAGTACACCAAATGGACGTTAAGAGTGCTTTTCTCAATGGGGAATTAAAAGAATAGGTTTATCTTCAACAACCTACCGGATTTGAAAGTATCGAGTTCCCTGATCACTGCTACAAGCTTTAGAAAACAGTCTACAGTCTGAAGCAAGCCCCTAGAGCTTGATATGAAACTCTTTCTGAATTCTTAGTATCTTCAGGCTACAAAAGAGGAGTGATTGACCCCACACTATTTTGAAAAGCAAACGGGACTCACCTTATGCTTGTACAAATATATGTGGATGATATCATCTTCGGATCATCTGATCAAGGAATGGTGGATGAATTTGCTAAGCTCATGACAAAGAAATTTCAAATGAGCATGAATAGAGAGATTAAATTCTTTCTACGTCTTCAAGTCAAACAAATTCAACAATGGATATTCGTTCATCAAGAAAAATACACCACTGAACTTCTGAAGAAATACTCTATGGACAATTGCTCTTCGGCTAAGGTCCCTATGGCCTTCGGATATTAGATCTCTGATAATCTCTCTGGTGAATCTGTGGATCACAAAACTTATAGAGGTATCATTGGCTCGCTAATGTATCTCACCGCAAGCAGAACTGACATTGTCTTCGCAACCGGTGTGTGTGCAAGGTACCAGGCTGACTGAAAAGTGTCACACATGACCACAGCCAAAGAAATTCTTCGGTACCTAAAAGGAAGCAAATCTCTTGGTCTATGGTACCCCACAGGCAATGACTTTAGTCTTCAAGCATTTACTGATGCGGATCATGCTGGATGCAAACTTGATCGAAAATGTACATCTGGTGGATGTCAATTTTTAAGAGGAAGACATGTTAGCTGGTCCTTAAGAAAACAAAGTTGTGTTTCTTTATCTACCGCAGAAGCAGAATACGTGGCCGCTGCCAGATGCTGTTCCCAAGTTCTTTGGATGAAGACACAATTGTTAGACTACGGATACAAGATGTTGTGGATACCAATTTACTGTGACTCTGAAAGTGCCATAGCGATCTCTCATAATCCTATTCAGCACTCGAAGATGAAACATATTGAGCTACGGTATCACTTCGTCAAAGACCATATTCTGAAAGGTAATATTGAACTTATCTTTGTTCCTACTCATGAAGAGATTGCTGATGTTTTTACAAAAGCACTTGACTCTTCAAAACTCAATGTGTTCCTACAAATGTTGGGAATGATGAATCCGAATCCTAAATTCTTCTTGAATTAACTTGTAACAACATAAATTTTCAAAACAATTTTTCATTTCCTTAAAACATAATTTCGTTCAAGACAAACCATAGAATCCAATGTAACATGGTCATAATACAAAACATATCAATCCTAAGATCAAACATATCCAATCCGTCTATGTGTGTACGAGTCATGCCGGCACCTTCCCACGCTCCTCACTAGTACCTAAAACACATTACACATAAACACTGTAAGCAAGAAGCTTAGGTAGTGTTTGTTTTTTGTCCGCAGATCTGCGTGACCTCTTCTGTCTGCGTCGCGCAGATCACGCGCAGACATTAGCCTTCGCAGACTGTTTGTTTTTTTGAAGACTGCAGACCTAAAAATGTCTGCGTGCCCTCTTCTTGGCGCAGACGTGGACCAGAGTCTTCTAACATCTTCAGACATCTTCTAGCCTAAAAAAACATATATATCTTTATTTTTTTCAAGTTTTTTTTTTATTTTTTTAAATTTATATTTTTTCCAACTTTATTAATGATGAACAATTTGAAAAAAAAAATTACAAAACTTAAAAAAACGTTCGACGATACAAACATTATATTTTTGACAAATTTATAAATAAAAATTTATTATAATAATAGTCGTTGAAGTTGTTTATATAAATATGACAAAAAAATCATAATCTATTCTTATATTTTTTTGCCAAATTTTGTAAAACATTATTTAATACAATATCGTCAATTTCTCGAGAAAATATTTATGGTACTTTTTTAATGGATTTAATTGAAAAAATCAAAGTTTATTTGCATCCATTTATGTATCAAATTTTCTGATCACTAATTATAATGTTTACTTATAACTTTGCAACCAAAGTTGTTGGTTTTTATAAAATATATACGTTAATTTATATCATTTTTATTTTTATTTTTTATACAATAATACATAAAAGTTGATATAGATTCGTTGATTATTTATAACAAAGTCATAAAAATATTAAAAAATCACTTTGAAGTTTAAAAAAATCAGTTTATTTAGATTTCAGTTTATTTTAATAGCCCGCAGATGTTAAAAAAACAAACAGTCTTCTTTTTTCAGACTGCAGACGTTTGGTCCACCTCTTCTACTGAAGAGGTCTACAGATGTGGTCCGCAGACTGCAGACATTTTACTTCAGAAAAAACAAACAGCACCTTAGTGAGTTCCCCAATATACGACTTACACACATAAGCCTTTCAAGGCCATACTCCACACGACCTTCCGGTCCATGTGTCTCAGGGGACCTCCGTCCCAACCCGGTAAACCTTCTGGTGTTACCCGTGTCGACCTTCCAGTCCATAACTCCCTAACCTTCCACTCCACATCATATGCCTTCCGGCAATATCAAGCATATCATACATATCACATACATAGCACATACGAAACAGGCAACTCATAGCATACAATGCATATATCTCATAGCATACCAGACCTTCCGGTCACACATAGGTACCCTTCCAGGTACAGTATAGTGAGAAGACTCACCTCGTATGATGTCTAGTATCTCACGTTCTCAATATCTCTGAATCTCGAAAAAACAACCTAGCCTCGCCTAATCATAACAAATAATCATTCCAAATCATTAACGGATCTCAAGGCTATACTACACCCCTTTCTACAATCCCACAGAAGGGTAAAAGACCATTTTACCCCTCCCTGACTCAAAAGTCCACATGTTGACCAAAACCCTAAAAGTCAACAAAAGTCAACAGCAAGCAGTACGTGGGGCGTACCAACTCCTGTACACGGGGCGTACCCTTGCACTCCAGAATCGGGGAACGCGACCCCCTACGCGGCGCGTACTGGGATTACGCCCAATGTAAATCCCAGTTTCTTACTTTCCTCATTTTAGTGTCTTAATCAGTTAAGACATAATCTCACATTCCAGATCTGGCCATTCTAATACCTCTTAATCCATAAAGTCAAAACCTTTAAGCCTTCGCATGGCTATAAAGGTTCCCACACCTTCTAACACCTTTCCTTTGTCCTCCAAAAGTCTAGATTTCATTCATGGCTCAACATTCACGTCCAAGATTGCATTTTTATGAACATACAACTCATATAGTCATGAAATATGATCGATCTAGGCCAATGGAGACTATTTGCTCATAAAGTCTCCATCTTGGGACCAAAAAACCCTAGAATTTGGTCCAAGAAGCACACAACACAAATAACAAAGCAGGCTGGACTTTATACCTCAGGAAGAAGCTCTAACCTTTGTAGATCTCATATCTACTCTGGTCCACCAACTTCTAGCTTCTACAATGGCCTCCTCTTCTCTTTCACCACCATGAAATGGCACTTTGAAGCTTAGAACACTCACACACAAGCTAAGGACGAAGGGAATACTCTCTTAGGGTTTCTTTTAGTAAGATGGTGGCTGAGAGGCAAGACCATCTCATTCCTTTTATAGCCCTCAAGTCATATTAGGGTTTTGCATCTGGGCCGGTTACGCCCGGTGTAACCTTAGGTACGCCTAGTGTACCCAGATGAATCCGCATACAAAATTAGTGCGCGAGTACGCACAACGTACTCCTTAATATGCCCAGCGTACTCACAAGCTTAGCACTTTTCACAAAGGGACTTAATATGACAACTTGGAAAAGAAGAAGGGTTAAATGGTTGAACCTGAATTTCGGGATGTTACAATTCTCCCCCACTAGAACCAGACTTCGCCCTCGAAGTCTTATATGGAAAACACCTCCGGATGCTGCTCCTGCATCTCTGACTCGGACTCCCACGTCAGCTCGGATCCCTTCCAATGCTGCCACTGGACCTGCACCAATGGTATCTCCTTGTTCCTCAGAACCTTGATCTTCCGATCTCCAATCGCAATTGGTGTCTCGGCATAATTCAGGACCACATCCACCTGAATATCCTCCAGTGGCACTACCGCCAACTTGTCGGCAATACACTTCCTCAACTAAGACACGTGGAATGTATTATGAATCTGGCTCAACTCCGCAGGTAGCTCCAATCGATATGCTACTCTGCCTACCCTCGTAATCACTCTAAACGACCCAATATACCGAGGCCCTAGCTTGCCCCTCCTCCTAAATCGAATCACACCTTTCCAAGGAGACACCTTCAGGAGTACAAAATCCCCAATCTGAAACTCGAGCTCGGATCGTTGCCTATCTGCATAACTTTTCTGGTGAGTCTGAGCGTTCAACAACCTCTGTCTGACCTGCTGTATCTGCTTTATATTCCGAAGCACTATCTCCATACTACCCATCACACGTTGCCCTACTTCACCCCAACAATTGGGGGTCCGATACTTCCTCCCATACAACAGCTCAAAGGGTGGCATACCAATGCTCGAGTGACGGCTGTAGTTATAGGAAAACTCAGCCAAGGGAAAATACGTGTTCCAAATCCCTCCGAAATCCAATACGCATGCCCGAAGCATGTCCTCGAGCGTCTGAATCGTCTGCTCACTCTGTCCGTCCGTATGTGGGTGGTATGCGGTACTGAAATGCAATCTCGTACCCAACTCCTCGTGAAACTTCTTCCAAAATCTGGAAGTAAAATGCACATCTCGGTCTGAAACAATCCAGATCGGGACTCCATGTCGCGATACCACCTCCTTCACATACAACTCTGCCAGCCTCTCAACAGAAAAGCTCTCACTGATAGAAAGAAAGTGAGTGCTCTTCGTCAACCTGTCCAGAATCACCCAAATCGCATCGGCACCTCTTGCAGTCCTTGGAAATTTGGTGATAAAATCCATGATAACCTGTTCCCACTTCCACTCGGGAATCTCCAATGGTTGCAACTTACCATGTGGACACTGGTGCTCGGCCTTAACCTTGCGACAGGTCAAGCACCTCTCCACGAACCATGCGACATCTCTCTTCATACAGGGTCATCAATATTCCCTTTTCAGGTCCAAAAACATCTTAGTGGCCCCGGGATGGATCGGGAACCTCGATCTATGTGCCTCCTCCATCAAGATGGTACGCGTTCCGCCCACAAACGGTACCCAAATCCGACCCTAAAAAGTCATAAGTCCTCAACTATCGGTAACGAACTCGGATACCTGGCCGATCACCCGTTCCCTTTTGCGGTTCTCCGGTCTCACGGCCTCCGCCTGGGTCCCTCGAATGGTGTCCAACACCGGATTCATCACTGTCAACCTCATACAAATGTCTCGTCTTGGGGCGCTCTCCGCTCTACGGCTCAAGGCATCGGCTACAACATTAGCCTTGCCCGGGTGGTACAAGATCTCACAATCATAATCCTTTACCACATCCAACCATCTCCTCTGGCGCATATTCAGGTTGGGCTGATCCATCAAGTACTTCAAACTCTTGTGGTCCGTGTATATGGTACACCGAACCCCATACAGATAGTTACGCCAGATCTTGAGGGCGAACACCACAACCCCCAGCTCCAGGTCGTGGGTGGGATACCTCGACTCATGAGGCTTCAGCTACCTCGATGCATATGCTATCACATGCCCCCTCTGCATAAGCACTGCTCCCAACCTGATTATCGATGCATCACAGTACACCACAAAATCGTCCATCCCTTCCGGGAGTGCGAGCACCGGGGCTTCGCACAATTTCTGGCGAAGTGTCTCAAATGAGGTCTGCTGCTCCGGACCTCAAGAAAAAGCGACACCCATCCGGGTCAACTTTGTGTGTGGCACGACGATCTTGGAGAAATCCCTAATAAATCTACGATAATAGCCGACCAATCCTAGAAAGCTCCTGATTTTGGTGGGCGATCGCGGCACCTCCCACCTCAGGACCACCTCAATCTTGGCCGGATCGACCAATATCCCATTCTGGTTGACGAGATGTCCCAAGAACCGGACCTCTCGTAACCAGAACTCACACTTGGAGAATTCAGCATAAAGCCTCTCTGATCTTAGAACTCCAAGGATCTCCCTCAAATGCTCCTCATGTTGTTCCCTAGACCTCGAATACACCGAAATATCATCAATGAGTACGATCACCGAACGATCTAGCATCAGTCTACACACCCTGTTCATGAGATCCATGAACGCAACTGGTGCATTGGTGAGCCCAAAAGGCATCACCACGAACTTGTAATGCCCATAACGAGTTCTTAACACTGTCTTCTGGATATCTTCAACCCGAACCCACATCTGATGATAACACTGTTGGATTAATGTCTAAATCCATAACTATATTTGGTATGTACTTGACCCGACCCGGCATGGTCCATTTGGGTTGCACTTCACCGACACAATTTATATGGATAGTCTTTTGAGAATAGTATATTTAGGATTTATATTAATATATTATAAGTTCTAATATATTAATATATAATCATATTATTTAATTAGTATTGATCAAGACTTAATTTAGAATTAATTAAGTGATCAAAATGAACTAATTAAATATGGACTCTTATATATATGGAATGCGCCAAGTTCATTTAGGTTGGGCTAAGTTTTCATGGATAGTCCATGGAGTGTTTAACCCATGGATGATATGAAATGAAAGGTCATGGGTTTAACCCTAGTCTCCAAACTATATAAAGATGTCATTGGTTGGTGAAATTGGCACTAGTGTGGTTACACTAAGAGGGCTAGCCGATTTCACTAGATAGAACCAAGTATCCATATTCTCTAAAGTCTTCCAAGGTGTTTTGGTTATTTGTGATTCCACTTGAGGCTTCCACACTATTGGTGCTAAGCTCTTAAAGCTTGAAGACATCAAGCTACATCAAAAGGTATGTCATCTAACTAGAACTTTGTAGTATAAGAGCTTCATAATATGCTAGTTAGGATTAAAAGCCTTGGAAAGTTCATATTTGCATGTATAATAGAGAAAACATAGATCCAAGGTTTATAGGGTTGCATGTACACCATAGGAGTGTTAGAATGCTCAAAACCCAACAGTGGTATCAGAGCCTAGGCTTGTTTTCTTGTTATCCTTGCAAAACTGCTTAAAAAATCGAGTTTTTATGTTGTCTACTCAGCAGACTCGCCGAGTCCACTGATGGACTCGCCGAGTCCAAGACAAAATGCATCCAACTCGCCAAGTTGGTTCGTACACTCGACGAGTTGGACCCCCAGACAGCATAAATTCGACTGTTTTGGATGGAATTGGACTAGGAAGATTACCCTAAGATGTTTTTGGACTTATAAACTTGTTTTTGATGTGGTAATGTTCATGCTAATCCAATCTCAAAGATAATTGTCAATTGATTCATGTTTTGTATTAGTTTAAGTGTTATGCTAATTACATGAAAAAGTTTGATTCCAATTATCTTGTTCATGTGAGTTGCTTAGATTAATAGAAAGGTTGATTGATTATGTTTCTTTGATCCATTTTAATCTAATAATTGATTCTAAAATGTGTTTGTGTAACTTGTCCAAAAGTTACATGAAAAATCACATTAAAGATTCTTAAAACTCATGAAGGATGGCAAAGGTTAAAAAAATGAAGAGTCTTGTCTCATTGAATGGTTTTATGACTCCATAACTTGTCCTCAAGTTATGTAAGTTCAAGAGTCACTTCATTAAGTAATAAAATATGTAACCTTAATTTATTCCATAAGTTATAAAATATAGAAAAGTTAATTCTTTTATTAGTTTAAAGTCTTCGAAAACTTGTCCTCAAGTTATGAAACTTGAAGAGTTTTTAATTAAAACTACTTTAAACACATAAATTTTGGAATAGAATAGTTTTGAATGTTTCAAAACTTGCCCTCAAGTTTTGGAATTTGAAAAGTTTTCTCTTAAGAATACTTTAATTCCAAGTTAGCCCTTAGAATTTTAAAAGTTAAAATTCAACCCTTATACTTTATAATATTTTAAGTTAATAATATTTATATATATGTATAAGAGTAAAGTCAGTCTTACCGTTAGTAGGCCTTATTCACGAATCCGGTCTATAAGGGGGGGTATAAGGTTACTGCCTATAAAATGGTAGTTTAATGGGTGTCCACTCTCACCCACCACTTCCTTGACTGGTGGAGGGTCGTTAGCTGAATGGGTAGGACAAGGACTATAATTCTCCCTTCATTAAAAGTATTAATGATAAATACTAAGTAACTAAACCTTATGTAAATACCCAATCTTAGTTACTTAGGAAAATGTGAATAAGGTGCTAATCCATGAAATTATACTTTGCACTTTGTTTAAGTCGGTTAGTGGAGCGTGTGTGGTTAATCGGCACACTAACTCGTACTTAAGAAGGTAGGCAAAGGGTAACTTAATGTTTATCATAGTATCGATGGAGCGTGTGTGGTTAACCGGCACATCGATTGAGGGGTAAACACTTAAGGGTACCAAGTAATTTGCATGGTTACTTCACACCTTGTTTTGTGATCCTCGACATCCCAGTCACAAAACCTGAAGGGCACACTCGAGATCAAAACATGCCATTGAAAGATTAATGAATCTCAAAGACCTAGGAGTTTCAAATCCAATTAAAACTTAATAAATTATTTCGTTTTTCATGGTGGAAATTGGTGAATCGTCATTCACCTACCTTTAAATATTCTATAGCTTGGATTACGGCATCCCTCTTCCAAGTTATAAAATATTGTGTTGGGTCCTAGCCTTAATATTTCATATTGGGTGTTATAATAAGGACTTTAAATCAACTATCTTGAATATCTCCCAAAAAGATGTCTGGTTCAGACATCTATGATCTTCCCAAATCTCTTGGAACTTCTGTTCCTTCACCTCCTCCAATTATTCTCCCTAACCCACAAGTTCAAGGTCACTCAAGCCCTATTGGCAAGGCAAGGTCTAGGTATGATCACATCTTAGAGATGAAGTCACATATTGACAAGCCGGGAGAGTTGGGTGTCAAAGTCTTGAGAAAGTCGGTGGTTCAATCACTTTCTAAGTCACATAGTGAGTTCCTTTGGGACTCCTATGAAAAATACTATGACAAGACCCTTAATGATCTTATATATTTACTAAGATCAACTTCCTAAAACTTTATGGACATTGACAATGAAGACATTGGAAATCCAGAAATAGCATTCTCTTCCCACTGGAAAGGGATCAGCCATAGTCAACTCGGTTGACAAAAGGGTAAAGAAAAAGGCTAAGTCTGTGATAGTACAGGTACCATTACCAAAGGGTCCATATGGTTATATTTCCAAAGTAAGGGACATTGGTTGCGAAGCAGCCTATTTACGTAAGGATGTTAAAGTCAATAAGTTTGACTCTACTTCAGGTAAAGTCCACTATCGACTTTGTTAAGTTTCTATTCTGAGATTCTTGTTACATGATGTGACTGGGTCACATGTTGATGTTTTAAGAATCAAAGAAAAGTGAAGAAAATTAAAAGAAGAGTATGTTGAATCTGATTGCGAAGATGGATTTCTATCGCTTGGTTGAAGATCGGATTCTTGAGCTACTCCTTAAAAGTTATGATAGATTGCTAGGAAACATGTAATAACATAGTTTTCATTTTATGTTGCATTGTAAGGAAAAGTTTTTTCTGCATTTTAAAATAAATAAAATTTTGTTTTACTTTATTTTTAACTCCTTACAATGGCATTCATGAAAACATGATGTTTCTATGTTTATAGCAATATTGGAAATATGAATTTTATTCTCTCATTTGTGGTAGTGTCAAAATTTATCAAATAAGGAAAGATTCTCATCACCCAAGTTTCAATTGGACCGAAACTTGGAATCATACAAGGCGTTTAGTGTGATGTATGAGAATTTTCAACTTTGGAAAATTAAGACTAATTAATGGTTCACATGGATTTGTGAGTCAAGTAGAGGACTAAGGGATCGAGTACACATTCTTGTGCACTGATTAAGTCCACCACAAAAGATTGATAAGACTATTCATCATGATTTACTAAAGTTTAGTAAATATGGTTATACTTACATGCTTTAGTATAATTCTGAAGCATTGAAAATTTTCGATGTATGGCAGAACGAATGAGAAGAATCAATTAGGCAGAAGGATAAAAGTTTCTCAAATCTGAAAAGATGGGAAAGTACTTTAGTATCATGTTTTAAGATCATCTTAATGATTGTGATACCTTATCACAATTCATCCTCTAAGTGCATTCTGATAGCGAAGAAGAGGAGCTATGAATTGTTGAAGTGGTCAAATCAAGAAGATGAGTCATACTTCGTTTCAAAAACAAGTATTAGAGTCATACTCCAAGACTGTAAGTTGAGTGACATATTTTAAAAAAAGGTTTAAAACACTTGTCAAATGTAAGAGTAAAAGTTTTCTACTCTTGTACATTTTAAATTGGTAAGTTGTGATGTTTTGGATAAAACAAAGTCCAACTTAGGCCAATTGTGTGAAGTGTCTGTCTTGATTAGAATCCACACTATCTCTTGAATATTTGGCAAGAAAGTCTTATATGTCAAGGAGATAGTGGGAGTCTAAAAGATCCTGAAAGGGTTCGAGAAGTAATCAAGAACAAAAACCTGTATTTCATCACTAGCACACAACTAGAGGTTTACAACTTATCGTGTTGACATTTTTGTGCCCATTCCAGTTAAGTTGGCTATACATTTGAGTTCTACATGTTCTCAATTGTTTGCATAACTACCTGGAAGCAATGGCAGGCCCTCGAGCTGCCAGGTGGCAAGAAGTTAAGATTGCACAAGTTCAGTCCATATGAGTTAGGATTTATCTCTAACCTAGTCCTGTGGTTATGGTTTTGACAAATTCACATGGATAGGAACACTTACACCATAAAATCTAAGTGTTATAAGGTTTCTCTTCGATTCATGAAAATGATGGTAAGGAAACTCTTTCACTAAGTAGATTTTGAGTAGATAGCAACTGTGGGAATGACAAAAGGTCTAAACATTATGATTACGACATCCCTCTTCATAATTGTTTAGACACACATGTGAGCTATCTAAGAGAGGTGTATGATATTGATAAATTCTGATCAAGGCAATCTAGTATCACAAATCTGAACTTTGGTAAGAAAGTCAATAAAGTATTGATTTCTAGAGGTCCAGTTGATTTCTGGGTACATGTCAAAGCTAGTGGTAGCATAACTATTATGCTAATAATCATCATGTTAGTAGGAGCATGATAATTATGATAAGTATTGCAAGTTAGCAATGTTAATTATAGAAAACAAATGTTTCAATTCGTGAGGCTGCAGGGGTGGAAAAATTTGTTTTGCTATCATTAAGGGAGAGGAAATTATACTTCATTTCAATTATGAAAAGCTTAGATTGAGTTTATAATCATTCTAAAGAGCTTATATTGAGATTTTAATCACCTTTAGTCAAGAATATATATATGAATTTCATGTTGGATTGGTTCAACTTAAGAAAAAATCTATATATTGCGTTCTCAAAATTCGATTATTATTACGGCATCCCTTTTCATAGTCAAATTTTGAGAATATGGCAAACAAAATTATTATGGCAAAAGGCTGGTCTAGAACTATGTCTTTATGTGAAACATCATGATTAGTGTCCCATTTACTTTGGGTACAAGATCGATTACATGTGCTATAATATTTATCCTTTCTGAATTTTCAAAATGCCTTGGGGCATTAAGGAGGAAAATGTCAAGAATTCGATATGACTAAAGTGATTAAGCAATTGTCGAGGACAATCTAAGGTTTACCAAAGATTGGTTGCTCAAGGACAGTTGGAAATATACTGTTAATATTGGAAGGACCATACTGACATAGTCTGAAAAGAGGCAACTCTTGTTCAAAAGTGGTAGTCAAAATGGGAATATAGAGTTGTGTTCATAGGTGGAAGCAATCTATGTAAGATTAAGAAAAAAAACTTAGTGCAAGAAGCATGTTCAAAGCAATGCATACTTTGAACATAAGGCTTTGTGTCGATGGAGTAGGTCTTCATTGGAATACCCTGTAATGGTTGTTGACAAGTTTTTGTGACTTTGTACACACTCATTGCAAGAGGGTAGTGCATTTAAGTTTAAAATCTAACATATTTCGATTTGGGAGTGTGAAATTAGAATCATTGAAAGTTTGGTCAATTGGTTTATTTCACAAAAGTAAGGATCATAGGCAAACATAGAGTGCATACTTGGTGTATGGCAAAACTATTGTTTAGAAAAAACATAGTGTACATGCTTGGAGCATGGGATAACTAGTGTTTTAATTCAATTATAAAGTTGATAAAACCGAAACAATGAATAATGAGTAATCAGTATGGTGATAAATAGAAAGTGTTTTATTTATATTCATAGGTTTTGGTACCATATTAGATTCATTTATTCTTGTGTTTCACTTTGCATGTTTTGACTTTCATAATAATAGGGTTATTCTTCCGGAATTACTAAGTTATATAAACCATCCATAGTCGGTCATATGTTGGAAGTAGATATGAATCAAGATTGTCATGGGTTGGCTTGTAGAGGTCTAAGTTGGTGGACAAAGTTGTGCTACAACACTCATGAGTGCTCATAAGTTCTGAGTATTGGATTCAACCCGCGCTCATTTGAATCACTTCATGGATTTTATCACGAGTGATCATGAGACGTTAATATCTTATATTCTTCAAACCTAGAGATATTAGTTGTTACTATGAGTTGATAGTACATTGATTGCACGAAAACGCATTGGTAACTCGATGTTATAAAACTTTCCTTTGTGTATGATTCAACAAGTAGCAGAACAAGCCATATGAGTCGAATTTTATCCATTCCTTTTACCTTCGGGATAAAAGTGATATCTGTGGGCCCCTCTATGAATTAATGATGACACATGTGAGTGCTTGGCCAAGCCAGGAATGATTTGATTTGTTCAAACAGTTAGTCATCATGAATCGGAAATCAGGAAACAACAAATGGACAGAGAAAATGATTATAATCCATGTCACAGTCCATATGATATCTAGAATGGAGGAATATATGATCCCTTATCTAGTGGACAAGTTCGTTGACAAGATCAGAGTTCTACAACGGCTTTAAGAGCTACGATTGCCAGTTAGCTTTTAAAGTCATACTCAATAATAGTTTTAGACTTATCCAAGTGGGAGACTGTTGGATTAATGTGTAAGTCCATAACTATATTTGGTATGTACTTGACCCGACCCAGCATGGTCCATTTGGGTTGCACTTCACCGACACAATTTATATGGATAGTCTTTTGAGAAAAGTGTATTTATGATATATATTAATATATAAGTTCTAATATATTAGTATATAATCATATTATTTAATTAGTATTGATCAAGACTTAATTTAGAATTAATTAAGTGATCAAAATGAACTAATTAAATTTGGACTCTTATATATAGGCAATGGGCCAAGTTCATTTAGGTTAGGCTAAGTTTTCATGGATAGTCCATGGAGTGTTTAACCCATGGATGATATGAAATGAAAGGTCATGGGTTTAAACCTAGTCTCCATACTATATAAAGATGTCATTTGTTGGTGAAATTGGCACTAGTGTGGTTACACTAAGAGGGCTAGCCGATTCCACTAGATAGAACCAAGTATCCATATTCTCTAAAGTCTTCCAAGGTGTTTTGGTGATTTGTGATTCCACTTGAGGCTTCCACACTATTGGGGCTAAGCTCTTAAAGCTTGAAGACATCAAGCTACATCAAAAGGTATGTCATCTAACTAGTACTTTGTAGTATAAGAGCTTCATAATATGCTAGTTAGGATTAAAAACCTTGGAAAGTTCTTATTTGAATGTATAATAGAGAAAACATAGATCCAAGGTTTATAGGGTTGCGTGTACACCATAGGAGTGTTAGAATGCTCAAAACCCAACAAACTCGACGTCACGTCTATCTTGGAGAACCAAGACACCCCCGACAGCTAATCGAACAGATCATCGATCCTCGGCAACTGATAACGGTTCTTGATCGTCAACTTGTAAACTCCCGGTAATCAATGCATATCCGGTGTGAACCATCCTTTTTTCTTGACAAAAAGGATCGGTGCTCCCCAAGGCAAGCTACTCAGTCGAATAAACCCCTTACCCGACAGCTTCTGAAGCTGCGAGGATAACTCCTGCATCTCTGGCGGCGAGAGGCGATAAGACACCTTGGCGATATGTACTACTCTCGGAACCAAATCGATACGGAACTCCGCTTGCCTCTTGGGAGGCACACCCGACAATTCCTCGTGAAAAACGTCCGGGAACTCGCGCACTGCCGAAACCTCATCAAATCGAACCTGGTCTCCCAGTGGCCATTTGCGTGTCCATCACATAGGCTACAAATCCACTGCAGCCCTGCAGCAAACTCTGTCTCGCCCTGGCAGCCAAGCAAAACGCTGATCCACATCGAGTTGCCTTGCCATACACCATAAGTACTCCCCTACTGGGGTCTCGTATCATCACCAACTGACGCTCACAATCTCTAACAGCTCCAATTGGGACATGTCCCCCATGTCCCCGATCACAATTGGGACCAGATCTATCGGGAACTCCACACCGAAGATCTCAAGGATACATCCTCGAATCACATTCGTAGCATACACTGCTTCCTTGTCAGCTATGGAGACTCGCAGAGGTCGACTCAATGCCTCTTGAGGATACTAATGTGCTGACTAAATGGCAAGGAAACAAATGACCGACTCGCACCCGAGTCAAATAACACCAAAGCAGGTACAAAACTCACAAGAAAAGTACCTACGCATATCATCAGTCAACTGAATACATACCAGCCAAGACATCGGGCGCTGCACGGACCTGCTCCGCAGTCAACTGAAAAGCTCTCCCACGAGCCTTCGGAGCCTCGGCCTTCACCAATCGAACCTCGGTAACCCTAGCAGCAGGTGCAGATCCCTGTGCTGACCTCTGATGCAACTGTGGACACTCGGTCTTCTGATGACTAGTCTTGTTGCAATGAATGTAAACCATAAATCCCTTGGGGCAATCCTTGGCGATATGACCCTCCTTGCCACATTTGTAGCAAGCACTCGAATCAGCGGACTTGGTCCGCTTGGCTGCCGGCTGAGATTGAGCCGGCCACCGATCCATCCTCTGAGACTCGGCCTCCTCCCTACCCTGAGTCTCCAACTCAATCTCCCTCTTCCAGGCATTTGCCTGGAGCTCAGCAAATGTCCAGTACATCGAGTTCGACACGAGCTCCCGAATGTCCCTCCTTAGAATGCCCAAATACTGGCTCATCCGTGCCTGCTCTGGGCAGAACATCGCCCTCTCATGAAACTTCCGGGTGACCACAGTAACCGAATGATTACCTTACTTGAGGGTCAAGAACTCCTGAACCAACCATTCCCTCTCCACCGGGGGAAAATACTCGTCTCTGAACACGGTGGTGAACCTCTCCCAGGTAACCGCTGAAATCTCTGCAAGAGTGAAGCTCGCCGTCATGAACTTCCACCAATCCTTCGCTCCCAAGCACAGCTGGTTCAAAGCGAACGTACCCTCATATGCTCCGGACATGAACACGTATAGAAGCATCCCTCAATATCAGCAATCCATCTCATCGCAGCGATCGGATCCTGTGTCCCATCAAACTTAGTAGCCACAGCTGTTGTAGCTGCAGCGACTGCAGCCTCAGTCACCATGGCGTACCACTCATCGAAAGTCTCAATCAGTGTGGTCTTGATAGACCCAAACATCTCCAGAATCTCGGCCCTGATCGCCGCAACCACCTCATCGTGGATAATCTGACGAAGCTCCTCGTCACTCACACCGCTCGCCTCATGTCAGTGGCGTGTCCTAACCATGATGTCTCTGAAATATAACATAATAATATCAAAGACTCATTCGGGTATGCTCACACTCAATAACTCGACCCTACTTCTTCCTTAGTACCCAAAGGATTCTTACTTAGAGTGCGCACTGCTCCGCTGTCTTCGGTAATACGGGTCCTTATACTACCGCCTATACCGCATCAGTATTCATCCTAAGTCCTCCTCCTTGGATTCCAGATCACAAGTACTCTATATCTCACTGGCATAGGTTACGCTTCGGTAGACCTCTTATCAGCCCCTCACTACTACCTACTCGCTACATAACAACACAATCCTTCCTAGGCTAAGGAATCACAAAATCAGGCCACTATAGTCCTAATATGAATACCTAGCCAGCTCTAGCATGCATAGTATGACATATCATATCTCATAACACATAATGTAAGGGCATTTTGGGGGGTTCACCGTTCGGGCGCTGGCTGACCGTACACACTGCTCCGCTCTGGTTGTCTCAAAATCTCTTGCTTTTTAGAAAAATTAGTTTTTATCGTTTGAAAATTTTCTCAAATCCTCAGTTTGAGTTCAGTTACGCCCGAAGGTGCATCCGAATCCCTCAAACCAAGGATCTGATATCAACTTGTAACAACGTAAATTTTCAAAACAATTTTTCATTTCTTTAAAACATAATTTCGTTCAAGACGAACCATAGAATCGAATGTAACATGGTCATAATACAAAACATGTCAATCCCAAGATCAAACATATCCAAATGTGTCTGTGTGTGTACGAGTCATGTCGGCGCCTTCCCACGGTTCTCACTAGTACCTGAAACACATTACACATAAATACTGTAAGCAAGAAGCTTAGTGAGTTCCCCAATATACCACTTACACACATACGCCTTTCTAGGCCATACCCTACACGACCTTCCGGTCTATGTGTCTCAGGGGACTTCCGTCCCAACCCCGTAAACCTTCCGGTCTTACCCGTGTCGACCTTCCGGTCCATAACTCCCTGACCTTCCGGTTCACATCATAATGCCTTCCGGCCCATATCATAATGCCTTCCGGCCCATATCAAGCATAGCATACATATCACATACATAGCGCATACGAAACAGGCAACTCATAGCATACAATGCATATATATCATAGCATACTAGAGCTTCCGGTCACACATAGGTACCCTTCCAAGTACAATATAGTGAGAAGACTCACCTCGTATGATGTCTAGTATCTCACGTGCTTGATATCTCTGAATCTCGAAACAACGACCTATCCTCGCCTAATCACAACAATTAATCATTCCAAATCATTAACGACTCTCAACGCTATACTACACCCCTTTCTACAATCCTACAGAAGGGTAAAAGACCATTTTACCCCTCCCTGACTCAAAAGTCCACATGTTGACCAAAACCCTAAAAGTCAACAGCAAGCAGTACGTGGGGTGTACCAACTCCTGTATGCGGGGCGTACCCTTGCACTCCAGAATCGGGGAACGCGACCCCCTACGCGGCGCGTACTAGGATTACGCCCAACGTAAATCCTAGTTTCTTACTTTCCATATTTTAGTGTCTTAATCAGTTAAGACATAATCTCACATTCCAGATCTGGCCATTCTAATACCACTTAATCCATAAAGTCAAAACTTTAAGCCTTTGCATGGCTATAAAGGTTCCCACACCTTCTAACACCTTTCTTTTCTCCTCCAAAAGTCTAGATCTCATGCATGGCTCAACATTCACGTCCAAGATTGCATTTTTATGAACATACAACTCATATAGTCCTAAAATATAATACATCTAGGCCAATGGAGACTATTTGCTCATAAAGTCTCCATCTTGGGACCAAAAAGCCTAGAATTTGGTCCAAGAAGCACACAACACAAATAACAAAGCAAGTTCTAAACTTTATACCTCAGGCAGAAGCTCCAACCTTTGTAGATCTCATATCTACTCTTGTCCACCAACTTCTAGCTTCCATAATGGCCTCCTCTTCTCTTTCACCACCTTGAAATGGCACTTTGAAGCTTAGAACTCTCACACACAAGCTAAGGACAAAGGGAATACTCTCTTAGGGTCTCTTTTTGTAAGATGGTGGCTGAGAGACAAGATCATCTCATTCCTTTTATAGCCCTCAAGTCATATTAGGGTTTTGCATCTAGGCCTGTTACGCCCGGTGTAACCTTAGTTATACCCAGCGTACCCGGATGAATCCGCATACAAAATAAGCGTGCGAGTACGCGCATCGTACTCCTTAGTATGCCCAGCGTACTCACGAGCTTAGCACTTTTCACAAAGGGACTTAATATGACAACTTGGAAAAGAAGAAGGGTTAAATGGTTGAACCTGAATTTCGGGATGTTACATAACTAGTACCGTAGACCCTCTTGGTCCCCATTGCGGTCCTTAATGAAAGTTATTTATAATAGATGGTTTTGGAACATCCCCTGTTCTACAGTCAATGTACCGCAACCATATATTATATCTATCTTTCATGGGTCCTTCTTGTTTGTGTTTACTAACTTTTGTAGAAGTGCTTCTCTCAGTTTCTCACTGCAGTCTTTTCTTTGGTCATCAGCGATGAAATTCCAAAATGCAATGAAGTTTTCATCCACAATCGTCGTGATAGTTTCTCAACTGTTTTATCAACCTGTGAATCTTTGTGTGCTATATACTGATCCTTTCTTAAATAAAATAAAACATTCTCCGTAGAAATTGTCACCTTATCTTTCTGAATAATCCTTTTATCAGACCTATTTTAGGGATGATGACAAAAATAGCATTTTTCCAATAAACTCATCCTTTATTTGTCCTTTCCTCTCCTTAACACGTCCCATCCGTTACCTTTTCATCTCCCATCACCCTCACGATTACCTGACGTATTGACATGCATCTGACTTTACATTAAATGCAAAACCCTTTTTGGAAATCTCCCAAAATCTTTTACAACCCGTTTTAATTATATGTGGCTGAGATCTAAACCAAAATTCGTAGATTCTCCCCAAAACCCCAATCGACGTTTTACCCTATTCTACCATTTACCTAGGGTTAAACATTTTTCTTTCACCCCTTTTATAAACTCATCCGCAATCGTCGTGATAGTTTCTCAACTGTTTTATCAACCTATGAATCTTTGTGTGCTATTTAATGATCCTTCATTAAATAAAATAAAATATTCCCCTTAGAAACTGTCACCTTCTCTTTCTGAATAATCCTTTTATTAGACCTATTTTAGAGATGATGACAAAAAGAACGTTTTTCCAACAAACTCATCCTTTATTTGTCCTTTCCTCTCCCTAACACGTCCCATCCGTTACCTCTTCCTCTCCCATCACCCCCACGATTACCTGACGTATTGACATGCGTCTGACTTTACATTAAATGCAAACCCCTTTTTGGAATCTCCCAAAATATTTTACAATCCGTTTTAATTATATGTGGTTGAGATTTAATCCAAAATTCATAGATTCCCCCCAAAACCCAATCGACATTTTACCCTATTCTACCAAAATCTTTTACAACCCGTTTTAATTAAATGTGGCTGAGATTTAATCCAAAATTCATAGATTCCCCCCAAAAACCCCAATCGACGTTTTACCCTATTCTACCATTTACCTAGGGTTAAACATTTTCTTTCACCCCTTTTATAAACTGATCTCCTTCCCTAAATTCACTTTACGTTTTCTGAATATCAATCATTCCCTCTCAAAACCATGAAGAACTCTGTGTTCTACTTCTTCTTCAAACACCTTCAAACTTCAACAATGGTGAAATCAGGAGTATCAAAGAAGCAATCCAAGGCTTCTGGTTTGGTGAATCCAACAGGCTCAGACTCTCCTACAATTGCATCAAGCAATTTCAGAGCAGTATTTGAAGATCATCCTTCATACAATGCTCCCATCAAGCTCATGATCAAGTTTCTCAAGAACCACCCTTTGTTTGGTCTGTTTGATGCATTTACAGATGTTGTTCCAATTTCTACTCTCTTTAAGAGTGCTTTTTCTGCTTATCGCCCATTGGAAAACCCTCAAGAAGTTCATCTCAATCTCATTAACGGTTCTTTGGTCATCTTGTTCAAAGAAAAGTTCCTCATAGCCATTAACCTTCTGGTTCATCCATCCATAGAATTATTCTCACCATCAACGGCTGACATCACATCTGCACTCTACCAGATGGGGTATCAAAAACCAATTCGAGGGATTGGTGAGTTCAAAAAGAATCAGCTGCCTGCGGTTTGGCAGTTTGTGTGTCACTTTGTCATCCGCTGCCTATTCGGCAGAACTGGAGGCATTGACAATATGGCACTCAAGCTTTTGGAATTGGTATGGAGCATCTTCACCGGACACGATGTCAACTACGGGCAAATTCTTTGGGACGATTTCATCCAGTACATTCCCAAGGAGCACCCGAAGGAAAACCCAACTGAGCTCACATTTGCAAGATTTTGTTCTCTCTGCATATCAGACCTACATGCAGACGTTGTAATAGATATGGGTAGTGAAATCAACTTCTTCGTCACTAAGGATCTTAAAAGGTACCTCCCTTCTTCTGATCAAACTCTATTTGGACCAATCCACAGGCTTCCCACTCATATCCTCTCTTCTCTTGGTCCTGAGATTGCTGATGTCTCAGACTACCTTGAGGCTACGAAGGGTATTGCCCCATACCCTTCTACCCCGACTCTTCCATCTGCAATCGTTAACCCTGAGGGTACCACAGTCCCCCTCTGCCACTACATTATCCAATCTTTCTCAGAGAAGAAAGCAGTTGGCATCCAAGAAGAAACAAAGAACACCCAAGAAGGATGTTCCCAAACAAACCACACCCACTAAGAAACGCAAAACCGAACCAACCACTGTATCTAGCAGTGATTCAGAAGAGGACAGACAACCGATCTCTATCCTTAAGAAAAGAAAAACAACCGATGCCTCTAACCATATGCGTGACCGGACCGATGCTGAAGCCTCTCAAAAGGCTCCAGTAGTCCTTGGGGTGGCCGCAGACCCATTCATCACCACCATCATTTTTCAGTCAGACTTAGAAAGTGAGTCTGATTCTGATTCTCATCATCGTGGAGACAGCCCTCCAGTATCATCCCAAAGGGATGATACTGGTTCTCGCCCTAAGGTGTCCAGGGCCTACCAACTACATTTGTTTTCTACAGAGGAGTTGCGCTCCATCCTTCTTTGTGTCACCCAAACACTACAAACACCTTCCCATCCACAGGGCACTTCTTCAGCCCATGCGAGAACTGAGTTGAGGCCAGACTTGCTCACGGGTCAAGGAGACAAAGGACACTCAGGAAATCCTACTCTACTTTCATCTCTTACAGGTGGTTTAGGCATGGTGAGCACTAATTTGCTAGGATCTGTGAACCCAAGGGACACCTTGGTGCGATCTAAAGGAATTGAAGGTAGTAACTCTAGCGATTCTTGGAGTCGTTATCAACCAACGACCGCAGCTGAAATCAAGAAGTATGAAGCATTCTGAAGGGCTTTCCAAGCCCGCAAGGAACAACAAATCAAGCAGCAGCAACAGAAAGAACAGGAGATCCAGTCTGTGGCTAAGTATTGGGCAAATGTCATCAGTAATGCCCATACTGTAGCCACCATTCAAAAAGTTCAAAACTGGATGGATGAAATGGAAGAAACAATTCTCAAAGCACAAGATTCCGGTGCACCTGCAAGTACCTCCAAAGTTCCTCCTACTCCAACATCCATCCCAGTCAATCCATCATAAGATGAAGAACCCGGAATCTCAATCAGCCCTGCTCCTACTTTTGGTCTGGATGATGATGACATTCAGGAGGTAAATAGACCCTCTCCCACAGATGATGACTTCATGATGTTTGATGAAGGTGAAGAATCAAGTGGTTCTCATCACTCCACCTCCAAACCCAAGAAGAAGAAGAAGAATGTGGTGACCAGAAAAGAATTCTTATCCCTTCAAGTCAAAGTCGATCAGATCTTGGCTGCGGTCAAGCCTACTCAACCGCAACCTGAAGACACTCTAGGACATTAGTCACTGATTGAAAGAATAGAGCGTCTGGAAACAAGGGAACGTATGGCTGCTGAACGCATCTCTCTTAAAGTAGAGATGGGGATCCGGTCCCTTGACAACAACCGCAAGGCTGACCATAAAGAATTCTTGGCTGCAGCAGAACGTCTCATCACGGAGGTGACCGCAATCAAAACGGATCTCCAGGCCGCCATCGTGGATCAAGCTTCTCAGTCTCAGAAAGTGATAGATGAGACTCATAATACTTATGAGTCCACTATCTCTGTTCTTCAAACGACAGTCAACAGACTGCAGAAATCTCTTTCCTCTAACTTCCATGGCCCTGAAATCCTCCAGCTTACCAAAGAAATCCACAAGTTGCTCTTCTGCTCCTCCACTCCAAACAATTCACAATTGGCAGAAATCCTAAAAGCTCAATTCCAAGAAGTTTTTGCCAAAGTAGATGGACTTAAGCAATGGCTTGAGGAAGCACCTGCGCTGCATTCCTCAAGAGGGGGAAGTGAAGAACAAGAAGAAGTCCATCACTTTGATACTGCCATTCATCAGAGTCCCCCCATCATTACTATCAAAATTCCCACATCGCAGCCCTCACCGCAATCATCTCAACATATTCCCCAAAAGCCTGAGACTCCTCCACACTTCAAAAATCTTGAGGAGAAGATGTCCTCACCAAGCCCAACTGATTCCCCTACCACAGCCCAAAAGAAGAGAGACCGGAGGTCAGCTAAACTTGTTGAAGAAATCTGGAGGCTAAGTGGTTTCGACACTGTCATAGATGAAACCCTTATCAAATCTTGGGTCAATCCTCACCGAAGGCTGCAAGATGAAGATTAGATTCCCCACCTCACTTATGCAGAACATCCTTTGGATGGCTACTGGGATGTTCCCATTTCACCCAATGCCAAATACTTCATAGTATTTGAGAAATTTGACCAAAGCCTTCCTGATGCCAAGAGACTGCCTATGGAATTTGAAAGACTTGCATAATTCTTTACTAAACATTCCTCCCTCATAGATCACATATGATCCAATGACAGGCCATCCGTAGTTGTGAACTACAAGCGTCGGAGATTCATGAAAGCAGAATTCTTCTAGTACACCCTCACCCGAAGGGGACATGACTATATCCGCACCCAAGCAGACTTTCCCCACATGAATCCGGAAGAAGTGTTTGTCATAGCCAAAGTATTTCAGAACAAGGCTGAGAAGCATCCAAAAATGAAGATTGCACTTGATCGGGTCAACAACTTCTTGAGAGAAACTATGTGTGAGTTTGCCAAAATTGATGCAGACATCTATCCCATCATTTCCAAGAACTTTGATCTACCACCTCTCGACCCCGCACCTATGCCCACCGAAGGGTTTGCTGATAGATCCTTAGGTGCAACTAACTTCCTAGAGCTTGGCATCATTTTCAAAAAGAAAATCAACAATGTCAAATACTTCATTCCCATAAGTGCCATGAACCGCCTGCCCAAGAAACAACTTGACATCTGCCGGACCGTAGTTGAAAGATCGAAGCATACTAAAGCAAAAGTCAAGTTCGAGATTACAAGAAGAATCACATGGCTGGAAAATGTCAGGAAGTTCTAGTGGATTTTGATCAAGTTCCTCAAACTTGATAGTTGAACCAAAGTTAAAGAGGTCACTTAGGGGAAATTGTTGAATCATGGAAGTGACCCTCTTGAACTTAGCTACCGCAACCATTTCTCTACCGCAACTGCATCAGCACCCGGAGTCAGTTGCCGCAGTCATTAGCTAGATTACTTTATTTGGTTTTTATGTAATACAATCTCTTATCCAGTATGCCTTGCATGGTTGCTTATAGAGTTGTAATCTAGTGTAGTTCTAAGTCTCTATAAATAGAGACTTATTCTCTTGTATTGTATACCTCTCCTGATAACCGATAACTTATGCATTTCATCTGAATACAATTTCTAAAGTTATCATTCTATCACTCTACACTCTCCACTTCTTACTTAAACATATCTGATTATAATCACTCTTCGGAGCAAGTCTTTGTGACTTATTCACTAAGTTTGATGTCACTTACTAACTTTGGTTTGAATGCATCCCATGTTATGAATCAACTTACGTGTATACTTGATATAACAATTGCTGTCATTTACATTACTTTACTTTCTGCATCTAACTCACTAACTTCTAACTATTAATATTATTGTTGAGCTAACAGATCCTTCGAGATTAACTATTCTGCTATATACTTGTTCTAACCATTTTGTTCAAGTGTGTCTCAAAGTTTTTCTCGCAACAGGATGAAAGTATTTGGACATACATTTCTACTGAAATTAGCCGACTGACAAAACATTAATATTAAAGATGTAATAAGTTCGGGAAGATTGACCTTGGAGTAGGACTTACATCAATATTTATAAGTGGGAGAATGTTTGTTAGAACGAAGATCTAGTGAAATAGTACCTATAGTACAAGAGTAGTTACATGGAAAAGTGCAACAGAGAGCATAGATACGAAGGCTATTGCTTAAACCAAAAGAGAGGACTAGTAGAGTATGTTCTATCGGCGCTGGGTACCCCTCGGGTGAACCCTCAAGCTTGCCAGTTGACGCTCCATGTCAAGAAGGTCTCGTTCATATACCTTCTGACAAACCCGAAGTTCTATGACTTCAGCCCGAGTCGCGACAAGCTCTTGCTGCAGGGCCTCGTGGTGTCTCCTAGATCTCTCAAGAGCATCTTCATGATGAAGCATGCGGATTGTATGCATCCTCGCATTGGAATCAACATCCGTGATTTGATGGAGAGTTGTTCTGCCCTGTATTTCGTTTCGTGCAACTCTGCCGACCAGGATTGGCAGAATCCTATCTGCTGAGCCTCCTTCGCTCAGGTCATAAAAGCTTTGGTCTCCATCGAATGTCATGGGATGATTCTGCTCTTGGCTCCGTGTTTCCAAGCTTTCCACCCACGGAGGCGTCGGGCCTTGAAAAGCCGAACGAGGGTTAGGATTTAGGACATGAGCCATAGGGGGTAGGTTGTTGACTTCTGGTTCGGAGTCAGAACCATCCGAAAAGCCTTCTACGAGGTGATCATCTAAAGGGATTGGATGATTATCTTCTGGCTCTGTTTCAAGCCATCCAACATTGCCTTGATTTAGGAAGTATGGGTCGCCTGGAGGATGGAATCAAGCCATGATATTTACTCGAGAAAAGGGGAATAAGAATCTTATAATAATAGATGTACTACTTAAGATAATTATAAGATGATCCTTACTAGTTAGTTCAATACTTGCATAGTGCATACTAGTTATAAGACACTAAAACAGGATATACCTTCGAATAAGTAACCCAATCTCCAAATCCACAACCAAACAAGGAACAGGAAGTAAAGCAAAGATCACATATTATAATTCTATGACACCTTAGTCACATATAACATTAGCATATCCACTTAGAAACTATTGACCTACTAGTAAAGACCTTTTTAGTTTTCAAATAAGTAATTATAGTAACACAAAATACTCCTATAGTATTTTAAGTTTATGTTCTGTTCTAAAATTCATATTGTAGTAGTGTTGGTAAGTTTTTAGACTTGGTGCAACCTCACAACCATTCTTAGGCACACGCTTGTCACTCCTCGGAAAATATAGTTGATCAGGCTATAGCACTCCCAGATTTGACTATATGTCTCTAAGCCTAATTGTGTTTTTCGGCAATCGTAATACTTTTCTTCTGTCCTAGTGACATTGATTTTAGTATGAATGCAGGTATGTATACTTGGTTAAATATTTTATTATTTAAAAGTATAAACTCTTGGTCAGAGTATTTTTAATCCCGTTGTGTTTATAGTTTGTATATGTTTTATGGGTTGATATACTCGATTCACTATAAACAATGCTCTGATACCAATCTGTCACACCCCAAATCAGAACGACAAAAACGTTCTGGGGCGGAGGACATCATGTACAGTATCACAACAAAGCATAATAGTAAACAAGCATCAACATCATCCATTGCATTAATAATAAAATTTAATATAAGTGTTTTCTATATAGTTTATAAGACACCAAAATATGAATCAAAATAAGAGATGAGTCTTGAAAGCTCCATCTTCTCAAAACCTGGCATCGGTACCTATCTACCGATGACCTGATAATACAAGTTATTTTGAAAGAGTTGATCAGCTTTAAAGTTGGTGAGTTCATAAGCGTTTTAATGTCGTTGTTTGTAGTAAATGTTTGTAAAAGTTTAAATTATAAGTTTGTAACAGTTTGTGGTAAATGTTTGTAGCTCCTAGAAAATGCTATATTTTCTACTAAAAGTAGCCTTCTCCCAAGGCATCAAATGTTCTGTATGTTTGTTTCTTTGTAAAAGTGTGTACTTTTGGCAAGTGTGAATATCATTAACAAAATATAGTTTTTACATTACCTTTTATGTGAGAAGAACACTATATGAATGCAATGGGGAAAATACATAAGTATTGTAGTATTGTATGTAAGTAACTACCAATGTACTAACTACCTTAAACCAGTTTATTAAATTAAGGTTGGAATGTGATGTAGTAGCAACCATGCTAAATCAACAAGTAGATAACACGACGACCTGATGGCACCGAAAAGTAAATGTGACATTTGTCACCCCTAGCCTTTCGGCCCACTATAGCGAACAGTCAGGATGCGGGCTTGTCAGTCTCGTATAGATCTATACACATAATGTCCGCTCTCCCTCCAGGAGACTCTGCTTACCAATCGTGATATAACAACTTTGTTGTTATGCCAGAAAGTAGACTCACATTAAAGTTATAGTATTCTAGTACTTGTGTACTATGTTCTAGTGTATTGTATGTTCTTTCTGGTTCTCATAATAGTCTGTTCTTTCTTGTTTCTCATAATAGTATGTTCTTTCTTGTTTCTCATAATAATATGTTCTTTCTTGATTCTCATAATAGTATGTTTTTTCTTGTTTCTCTTATTAGTATGTGCTTTCCTGTTTCTCATAATAATATGTTTGTATTGTTTCTGGTTATAGTATGTATTGACTAATGTATGAACTGACTCTTTGTATGTTTCGTTGTTCTAGTAATAGTATTAGCGACTTCCTAAACTATACCTATTATAATTTACTAGTAATGTTGCTTATATGACTGAGTATGTTAAACAGAGATAAAAGCTTTTCTGTCTTATACATATATACATAATATATAACTAAGGATCAAACGACACTCGGACAAACAACTAAGTACTCTAAGTCCACAACCAAACAAGGAACAAGAAATAAAGTGAGTTATCAGTCCTAAGTCCTTCCATCCTTACTTATATAACTATATATGCATTAGACATGGTTTTGACAATATATAAGTTTAAAATAGTTAAAAGAAAAGGTTTGGCATATAAGAACAAGTTTGATAAAGAGTTTAGTATGTAAAAGAGTTTGATAAACATTTTGAAGTACTTTGTTTGATAAAATAGTTAAAAGTATAGTAAATCCATTTGTTTGATAGTTATTAATCATATGTGATTGATATAATAACTATAATGTTTCAAA
The DNA here is from genome assembly GCF_002870075.4 of Lactuca sativa. Taxonomy (NCBI): domain Eukaryota; kingdom Viridiplantae; phylum Streptophyta; class Magnoliopsida; order Asterales; family Asteraceae; genus Lactuca; species Lactuca sativa. Next base: position 116,053,993 of record NC_056628.2, read on the forward strand.
TTGTATTCCCCCCATAAAAGCATTTAAAATCATTTAAAAGGTAGATTAAGGGGTATGAACCTACCTATAGTGAGTGGTTTGGTTGAACGAGTGGTATAGAATGCTAAGTGTCAAGTAAAGACTTGAGCACAAACATGGATCCTATTTATCATATAATGATACATATATGTATATAATTAGTGTTTAAACAACTAATTATGCAAGGAAAGACACCCTCGGACATAGAAAACACTTAGATTGAAGGGTATGATTCACATATGATTGCATACTAAGGGTGTATGGCCACACTAAGGAGTTTACGGCCCAAATGGCATGATCAAGGGAGTTCTTAGCCATGAGTTTACGGCCACATGAGTTTACGGCCATAAACTCATGATGAAAAGTGCCAACTTGTGTTTTAAAGGGCTTTCAAGCATTGAGTAAGGTTTCTAGGTTCATGTCCAAGCCTTAGGAGGAAGTTATGGTCGATATGCTCCACTAATTAGGGTTTACGGTCAAGGAATATGCTCTTGGCCGTCAACACCTCATGTTCTTGGGAAAAGTTTGTTATCAAGGCCTTAATCCAATATCCTAACTAAATAACAAGTATATGAGGTAGATACTTACAATTTCAAGGCAAAGGAGGGTGTTTTCGGCCTAAAACACCTCAGTGTTATTGATGTTCTTGAGGATCTTGAAGAGCTAGACTCAAAGATGGAATCCATGGATGAAATCAATGGTGATTCATGGATAAGTGAAGTATAAGGTCATAAAGGAAGGAAATCACTTTACAATTTTGATGTTTGGAAGCAAAACTTAAGATCCTAAGGAGAGAAACCGGGTTCCAAGCCTTGGAAATGGAAAAAGTGAAGAAAATGGCCAAAGTTTCATACTTATAGGTTGGAGTTTATGGCCACCATGAGTTTACGGCCATAAACTAATGGGTCCTAGCCGTAAACTCCTCATTTGAGGGTTTATGGCTTGTTTGATGGTTTGGAACTTTAGTTGACCCATCCTAACACTTGATCCTTTGATGTACTAGGCTTAGAGTGCTCAAACAGACTATAAATAGTCCTAGAAGTTAGTAGAAAAAAGTTTGAATTTGATTGAAGTGAATGGTTTGTACAAGATAGAAATTTTGGGTTGTCACACACTTAGTAGTGGAGCCACCATGTCCAGATCTACTGTTAATGATATCGAAAAAATAGAAAAAAATGAGATTACTTTTCATGAAATATCTTGTGGTGTTCTACCTAATATTTATCATTTGTCATCAACTGTCAATATGGGAAAGAAATTTGGGACATTCTCAAGAATTTGTACAAGGGAACACAACAAACACATGACAAGAAGTTGGCCATTGCATTAATCGACTTCGAAAAATTCAAATCTCTTCTAGGATAAAGTCTTGATGAAACCTTCAAAAGATTCAATCTAATCGTCACTAAAATATCAAATTCAAATCCAGGTACCATTTATAGCTACCGTGAAATAATCTTTAGTTTCTGAATGGTCTAGGAAGATAGTCGACAATGACAAAGATGATGGTTCATGGTGATAGAAAGAACAAAACTCTTTCTTTTTACAAACTATATGGAACACTTCAAGCTCAAGAATCAACACTCATGAAAGACTAAAAGGATCTTGGTGGACCACTAACCTTGGTTGCTCATTCACCACAACTTGTCAACAAATCAATAAAGGATCCTTACACCGATGAACATTTGTATCAATCTGCACATGACTATTCTCCACAAACATATGAAAAAGACATGGAATTAGATGATAGGGAAGTTTTTCATAATACTCTAGCACTTGTACATCAACAGTTCAAACGAATCCATCCTCTAACTTACCGAAAAAATCAACAATTCACACAACCTCCCTTAAACATGAAATACAACCCACCTCATCACTTCATTCACCCCGATAGATACGAATTGTAGTAACTTTTTCACCAATTTTAGTGTCACATCCTTCTTCCATGACAAAGGTTGTCCCTGAAATCTAGATCAAAAAGAATGGTATAGTCACATCCTTTTATAACTTAGTCAAAGGTTCTTAAGAATTCTAAACTCTATTTTGTTAAGAATACCAAGAACAACCTCACATCAGTAGCTAAGAGCACACAGACTAGAACAACACCTTAAATTTCATATTCTTCTCACAAATTCATTAGAAAATATGTGTACGTTGTTTCACGATCGAAACAAGTTTGGGTTTCCAAATTAACTGAATGAATTTTGTAGGCAATGTGCATGGAAGATCATGAAATGGAATGGTTGATTGCTAGTTTTTATTCCTTACACATGACTGGAATCTTATAATACCTTCATAACTATAAGGTAGGTAGAAGTGTTGCACATATAACTTTTGGTAAAGATTCAAATGATATAATACGAGGCTATGATGTTCTTTCTGTTGGGCTTTGAGCATTCTAACACTCCTATGGGGTACATGCAACCCTATAAACCTTGGATCTATGTTTTCTCTATTACACATTCAAATATTAAATATTCCAAGGTTTCATCCTAAGTAGCATATTATGAAGCACCTATACTACAAAATTCTAGTTAGATGACATACCTTTTGATGTAGCTTGATGTCTTCAAGCTTTAAGAGCTTAACCTCAATAGTGTGGAAGCCTCAAGTGGAATCACAAATCAGCAAATCACCTTGGAAGAACTTGAGAGAATATGTATGCACACTAAAATCGGCCCACTCTTATGTCCTCACACACTAGTATGATTTCTTGTGCCAAAGGCCTCTTTATATAGTATGGAGGATTAGGGTTACATCCATGTAAACCCTAATACCCATGACCTTTCATTTCATATTATCCATGGCTTAAAACTCCATGGACTATCCATGATAGCTTAGCCCAACCTAAATGAACTTGGCCCATTCCATATATATAAGAGTCCATATTTAATTAGTTCCTTTTGATCACTTATTTAATTCTAAATTAATTCTTGATCAATACTAATTAAATAATATGATTCCATATTAATATATTAGAACATATATGTCACACTCCAAAACCATGAACGGCGGAAACGTTCTGGGGCCGAGGACGTCATGTACAGTATCACAACAATGAATAGTAGTAAACAAGCAACAACATCATCCATTGCATTAATAATATACATTTTAATACAAGTGTTCTGATATGTCTAATAGACACTAAAGCATAAATCAAAATGAAGGATGAGTCTTGAACGAGCTCCGTCTTCTCTAAACCTTGTATCTGTACCTATCTATCGTTGACCTGAGGATGCAAGTTATTTTGAAAATGAGTATCAGCTTCAAAGCTGGTGAGATCATAAGTATTTTAGTGTCTTAATTTGTATGTAAGTATTTGTATGTATATGAACTGTAAGTATTTGTATGTATATGAACTGTAAGTAATGAAAATGTTTGAACATCCTAGAAAACCCTATGCTTCCTACTAAAAGAATCCTTCTACCAAGGCATCTAGTATCTGTGTGCGTGTCTCTTGTAAGAGTGTGTATTTTCCCATGTCTGACTATCATTAACCAAAAATATAGTTTCTACGTTACCGTGCATCGTGTGAATGTTCACGAAGTGAATGTATTGGGAAAAATGAAATAGTACTATGGTGTAGTATCAAATAACTACAACCGTACTAGCTACCTTAAGTCTATTGTAATGTCGTAAGTACTGTAGTGTTTGTAATAAGTGACTACTTCTGTACTATTTTGCCTTATTTGAGGGATAAGGCATAATGTGATGGCTAGATCCCAGGCTAAACGCTCCCTTGTCAAAGAGATTTTGGGACCCATACACGACCCCTACATGTTTGCAAGCCATGAACATCCACATTACTATGATCATGTATACCCAATATAACTATCACAATGCATTGTGATTCATTGGTATAGTTAGATCCTGAACATGTTCCATGCTATAGCACCTAGTGATGTTTGTCCTATCATCGTATATGTAAACGTACACATGTGAACGTATCTATGTAAACATACTCATGTAAGCGTAATCATATAAACAGATATTTGTACTAGTATAGTAAGGTACTGTGTGTTCTACATGTGCTAGTTGTAATGTGTGTTCTCTCTCTATCTAGCATGTATAGAATGTACTGTGTGTACTAGCTGTAATGTGTGTTCCCTATCTATCTAGCAAGTATTGAATCATGAATGAACTGACTCATTGTATGATATCGTGTTCTAGTAATAGTTCTAGTATTTTCCTAAACTACCCATATGGTAGCTTACTAGTAATGAAACTGGTACGTATGAACATGGGAGTGTACCGTTGCTACCCAAGGGTATTGAACTATCTGGAAGAACCTTTATGACTATATATGTACACATGATATATAACTAATATTAAAACGACCTTCAGACGGATACCCGATACCCCACCAGACCACATCTCAACGGCGAAAAGGAAATAAGGCGGGCAGGCCTTCCTAAGCCTTCTAAACATTGCTTATATAACTATAAATACATAGACATGAAATTCATAATAATTATAACCGAGCTTCAGTAAATGTATTTGATAAGTATAAGAATTTGTAAAACAGTTTGAAGCAAAACAGTTTGTTAAATAGTTTAAGTATAAAGAAACATTTGTCTGAAACACAATTGTAAATGAGTTTGAAATGAAACATACAGTGTAAAATGAACAGTTTAATAAGGAGTTTTAAACATATAGAACGTTTATGAAAATCATGTGAAGAAAACTATTTGGTAAAACAGCTAATGAGTAGTAAATCATTTGAATGCTGCTTATTAATCACATGTGATTGATATAATAACTAGCATGATTCTACTTGTATCCCCCCATAAAACATTTAAAAACATTTAAAAGATTGATTAAGGGGTATGAACTCACCTGTAGTGAGTGGTACGGATGAGCTAAAGATGTAGGATTGCCAGGTGTCAAATGAAGTCTTGAACACACTCTATGATCCTAGTTAACATATAATATCACATATATGTGTCAAATTAGACTTTAAACAACTAATAAGCAAAGTCAAGACACCCTAGGACATGCAAAACACCTTTATCAAGTGTTATTAGCCTCTAGGATTGCATCTAAGTGTTGTAGGGACAAGCTAGTGTGTGTAGGGTTCAAGGAAAACTCCCCAATGGAGTTCACGGTCGTAATTTCACCAACAAATGAGTTTACGGTCGTAAACTCATTAGATTACGGCCGTAAGCTCATACTCACATGACCATTTGGTGTTTGAGGCTCCATAGGACCCTAAGAAGCAGTTCTACTTAATGGCAAGCTCTTTGGAAGAGTTTAGGGCATCCTATAACTCCATTGAGGAGTTCACGGCCCAGGGACCAAACCCCTTTGTCACACCCCCGAACCGGATGGCGGAAACGTCCGAGGGCTCTTGTGACTCAAATTTAATACCATCACAATGAATATACATGAATCATAACACAATCATCACCATGCATTGGAATATTACAACTGATTTCGTTTACATTCAATACATTGTTTTAGACACTACAAGTCCATAACATAAACTCTCTGACAGATAATTTAAGCAAAACACCATGACATATCTTGATACTTATTGTTCGGATTACCTGTTACCTGAGAATACAAGCTATTTTGGAAAAATTCAACATATGAAATGTTGGTGAGTTCATAAGTAATATGTTATGGTAAAATGATTTGGTGAAGTTTGAAAAACCCAGAAAATCCGATATTTTCTGTAAAAAAAATGTTTGTTTATAAAAAGTGTGAAGATCCGTAAATATGCTTGTTGATTGTTAAAACATCTATCATTGTTGAACTTTGTATACATCACACAAGTGAAAATGTTGAACTCCCCGGGAAAACCCGATGTTTTCCCAATACGTAAAGTACATGACTTGTTTATTGTTATACCGATACGACGAATGTTTTTGATTACCCAGGTGACATTGGATTAATTAGGGTTTGTGAGTTGTTACAATCACGCATATTGAAAATGACGAGTTTATAACCACAGGTTATGAACGATCGTTAAGGCTTCGCCCACACAACTCACTTAATCCAACCACCTTGACTTCTCTTGGTTAACGCCACGAATCTGTTTACTCGATTTCTCATAAGCCGGTCAACCGAGGAGAAAGGAGGGTACGAAGCCCCCTTTTACTTCCATGAGTTATTCCAGGCTATCAGGAATGCGAAAAGCACTTAGTCCCACTCGCATTTGACTTCTCGACCTCGCTAGCAGTACTAATGGGCCATTAGGGCCCAATAACACATTAGAGCTATTGCAAGTCCTTTTACGTGAAATTGGGTCATAGAAGGCCCAATATCGCGTAAGCATATTCCCTTCGGGCCCAAAGATCATGTTATTGGGCTAGCAAGACCCAACAAGCATGATTTGAAACTTCCAAGCCCAAAGTTTGTATATTGGCTTATCATAGTTAGCACGTGTTTAACGAATTGTTTTGGTTTGACGATTTTGTTTTGTTGTTGATTCGAGACCGAATCAATTTGTTTTGTACCGATATTTATTGTTGAAAGTGTAATTATTTTCCATTTTGTCGATAGTCGCGGGTTTGTATTTTATATTATTGATTTATTTTGTTTGAAAATGTAGTTTGGTCCTTTTCATTTCCTTCCTTTTATAAAAATAACGCCTTTGGTCCTTTTATATAAAAGTATTTCATTTTTAGTTCTTAAAACACCTTTATTGACACTTTGGTATACTTTATTTGATGAACACACATTTTTAACCCCAAAGTTTGTTTAGTGGCAGCTTCAGCCCCTCTAGAGAAGTGCTTCTCGGTTAAGGACTCATTTTTCACAACTTTTACAGTTTTAGCCCAAAATTTAAAAAGTTTGCATTTTTAGTCCTTTTTTATAATGAAAAACATTTTTGAACCTTAACAACATTTTATTATGCTGATCACTCCCTGTTTTATAGAAAGTTGCATTTTCAGCCCCTCAAACTTATAAATCTCGCATTTTGAGGCTTATTGGGCTGAAAAGCCCAAATCTAGCCCATTAGGTTCAAAATTTACACTTTAAGTCCCTTAAAAATGTTGTTGTTCAGAAAAATTATTATAGAAACTGTTTGGAACCTTTTGACCCTCCAGAAACTATAAATTTTTTGGTTTGTACCCTAAGTTTTGTATTTTTGACATTTTAAGCCCAAAAATGTGTTTTATGTTAGGATATGTTCATCCTAACCTCATACACTATTTTTGTTGACTTGATTAGTGTATAATAACTTAAGTTATGTTTATTTCCTTTCGCATGACTTAGATCTCGTGTTTTACACACTTTTTGATTACAAAATCATCACAAAACACATGATATCACACACATACATGCATCAAATCACACATAGCATACATTTACACATAGATCTACACATTTTCTTGTATTCTCCCCATAAAACTCATAAAAACTGAAAAGGAAGGGGTATGAAATTCACCTTGGGAACGGTTTCGGTTTTGGAAGGAAAAGATGAAGAAGAATTCGATCCTAGCAACTTTTCTTGGAGGATCTCGAACTTAATGTGCTCTAAGATGCAAGATCATGAGTTTGAATGGATTAAGAGATGATTTTTGATGAAAAGAAGTGAGTTAAAGCATGGATCAAACAAACAACTTACCTTGGATGATGATTTTGTGGAAAAATCTCTTTGAAAGTCTCTTAGATCTCGAAAGTTTGGAGAGAAATGGAGAGAGTTTCCTTGAGAGAATTTTGAGTGAAGTGTGTGTGTTTGTTTGGATTCGGCCGAGAGGGAGAGCGCGAGAAGAAGAGAGAGTGACCTTGCATGGAAAGATGAGAAGTGCATGGATGTTTGAAGTGTAATGCCTAGTTATCCCCTATACAAAAATGATGTGGCATGCAAGAAGTCAACTCTTCCCTTTCTTTTGGGCTTGGGCCGAGATTTGGAGAGAAAAAGGAAGGAGTTGGGCCCTTAAATGACTAAGTCCATTTCATGGTTATGTTAAGTGATGTTTGGCCCAAATAATTATAAATATGATTTTTATGACCTATAAGGGCTAAATTTGGTTAATTATGGCCCAATATGGTCCATTTAAATATCTTATTTCATTCTAGGCTCAATATGGCCTATAATATTAAAATAAATGAAAGTGGGTCCAATTAGAGCCCATTCAAGAGCTCTATGCCCATGATATTCCAATTGGAAGCTTATTGGTCCATTGGGCCCAATAAGGAAGTCCTAGTCCAAAATGGACTTAAACAAGGACTTCTAGGGTTTCCAATTATTTGTTGACTATTTGTAGTGCTTCGATGAAGTGTTTGATTGAAATTCTATTGTCATAGAGTAAGCATCATGCATGCTTTCATGTTTTTGATTCATAGTTGACATAAGTGTTGTAGTTACAAGGCACCAAAAATTTCTAGTTGTGACATCATCCTCCCGTTAAAGGGAATTTTGTCTCGAAATTCTTTTGAAAGCTAGATTTGAGAATGATAGAATTGATGAGGGTACTTTTGCTTCATTTGATCTTCGCGTTCCCACGTGAATTCTGGTCCGCGCTTTGCGTTCCACCGAACTTTCACGATCGGAATGCGACTTTGGTTAGTATGCTTCACTTCCCTGTCCATGATTTCGACTGGTTCTTCAACGAACAGGAGATTCTCGTTGATTTCAAGTTCGTCAAGGGGAATGACGAGAGTTTCGTCGGATAAACACTTCTTTAGATTTGAAACATGGAACACGGGGTGTACACTGCTGAGCTCAGCGGGTAGCTGCAGTCTGTATGCCACTGGACCTATTCGGGCAAGGATCTCGAAAGGTCCAATGTATCATGGATTCAGTTTTCCCCGTTTTGAAAAACGAATGAACCCTTTCCAGGGTGAAACTTTTAACAGTACTCGATCCCAGACCTGAAACTCCAATGGCTTTCGCCGTCTATCAGCATAGCTCTTTTGTAGGTCGAGCGATGCTTGTAGTCGAGTTCAGATTTGAAATATCTTTTCCATGGTTTCACATATGATCTTCGGTCCCGTTAATGTCTTGTATGATGCTAGTTCCTTTGCTACCTGTGTGTCACCCACCTCAGCCCAACACAACGGTGATCTACACTTACGTTCATATAGCGCTTCGAAAGGAGTGACTTTGATGCTCGAATGGTAACTGTTGTTATATGAGAATTCAACGAAGGGTAAGTGGGTATCCCAGGACTTCCCAAAGTCTATCACACATGCGCGAAGCATATCTTCGAGCGTCTGGATGGTTTGTTCGCTTTGACCATCCATTTGTGGGTGATAAGCAGTGCTCATGTCGAGATGGGTTCCCAGTGCTTTCTGAAGTGATTGCCAAAAACATGAAGTGAACCTACTATCTCTATCTGAGATGATAGAAACTGGAACTCCGTGAAGCCTCGCGATTTCTAGAATGTATATTCTTGTCGGTCTCTCCATCTTGTAGGATTCTTTTATTGGCAGGAATAGGCGGATTTCGTCAGTCGGTCAACTATTACTCATATAGTGCCTAATCCATCTGACGCCATGGGTAGCTTGGTCACAAAGTCCATAGAGATCCCTTCCCATTTCCACTCGGGAATTATTGGTTGCTGTAATAACCCTGAGGTTTTCTGGTATTCCACCTTTACTTTGGCGCAAGTAAGGCATTTGCTTACACAGGTGGCAATTTTTGCCTTCATGTTAGGCCACCAATAGTGTTGTTTAATATCCATGTACATTTTGTCCGAACCTGGATGCATGGAGTATCGCGTCTTGTGAGCTTCATTCATGACTACCTCCCTAAATCCTCCAAATTTAGGGACCCAAATACGGTTCATGAAATAGTATACTCCGTCCTCTTTCACCTCAAGATTCTTCTCCATTCCTCGTAATGCTTCGCTTGTTCTGTTTTCCGCCTTCATGGCATTTGACTGGGCTGCCCTGATCTGAGTGGTTAGGTGAGATTGGATGGTTATTGAGAGAGTTTTCACTCGACGATTAGAGTACTCTTTCCGGCTCAAGGCATCAACTACCACGTTGGCCTTGCCTGGGTGGTACTTGATTTCACACTCGTAATCGTTTAATAGTTCAACCCATCTTCGTTGCCTCATATTCAGCTCTTTTTGATTCAAGATGTGCTGGAGACTCTTGTGGTCCGTGAAGATGGTGCACTTCGTACCATAGAGGTAATGCCTCCAAATCTTCAGAGCGAAGACCACTGCTCCCAATTCTAGATCGTGGGTTGTATAACTCACTTCGTGTGTATTTAGTTGGCGGGATGCGTAAGCTATCACTTTTCCACGCTGCATGAGAACGCAACCTAAACCCTGATTTGACACGTCACAATAGACCACGAAATCTTCCATTCCTTCTACTAGAGATAGTACTGGGGCACTGCAGAGTGCTTGCTTCAGAGTTCGGAATGAAACTTCTTGTTTGTCTGTCCATTTGAATGGTATGCCCTTTTGTGTAAGCAAGGTAATTGGCTTGGCGATCTTAGAGAAGTTCTGAATGAACCTCCTGTAGTAACCTGCCAGGCCTAAGAATTGGCGAATTTTTGTGGGTGTTTTTGGAACTGCCCATCCTTCGATGGATTTGACCTTAGAAGGATCCGCATGTATTCCTTCCTGACTAACAACATGACCCAAAAATTTCACGCTATGGAGCCAGAACTCACACTTGGAGAGTTTTGCATATAGCTTCTCCATTCGTAGGGTTTCCAGGATTTGTCGGAGATGTTGGCCATGCTCTTCTTCGCTTCGGGAATAGACTAGAATGTCGTCAATAAAAACAATAACAAAGTTGTCGAGGAATGGTCAGCATATTCGATTCATTAGGTCCATGAATGCGTAAGGGTATTCGTTAGACTGAAGGGAATTACGACATATTCATAATCTCTGTAACGAGTTCGCAAAGCGGTTTTGGGAATATTCTCTTCCCAGACCTTGAGTAGATGGTACCCAGATCGTAGATCTATCTTAGAAAAGTAACTGGCTCCTTGGAGCTGGTCAAATAGATCATCGATTCGTGGGAGTGGATAGCAATTTTTGATAGTGAGCTTGTTTAGCTCCCTATAATCTATGCACATCCAAAAAGATCCGTCCTTCTTTTTGACAAAGAGAATCGGAGCTCCCCATGGCGAGTAGCTGGGTTGGATGAATCCTTTGCCCAGGAGTTCGCTGAGTTGGCTGGACAATTCCTGCATCTCAGCAGGAACTAGTCGGTAAGGTGATTTAGCGAGGGGAGTTGCTCCTGTAACAAGATCAATTCGGAATTCAACTTGTCTCTCTGGGGGTACTCCAGGAAGATCTTCAGGAAATACGTCTGGGAATTCACGTGCTACTGGAATGTCTCGAACGTTAACCTCTTCCTTGGTTTTATCCACTATATGCGCCAGGAACGTCAAATCGTTCTTTCGCAGATGCTTCTGTGCCTGGATGCACGAGATGAGGTGATGGTTCGTGCTAGGTTTGTCTCCGTAAATAACTAGGGTATCGTGATCAGGAAGGTGAAGGCGAACGGCCTTCTCGTGACACATAGTTTCAGCATGGTGGGGGCTTAACCAGTCCATGCCAATAATCACATCAAAACTCCTGATGGAAATGGGCATTAAGTCTAATCGGAAGACGTGTTGATTTAGAGTTAGGGTACATCTGATGTAGATTTCCCCAGTAGATTCCGTTTTCCCATTGGCCATTTCCACCGTAAAGGTTTCATTGAGCTTCTGGGTTGTTGTTTTAATATATGTTTAAACTTATTGCTCACAAAACATCGTTCTGTTCCGGTATCAAATAGGATGCATGCATACGTGTGGTTTAGGAGGAACGTACCGGTAACGACAGCGGGATCCTGAACCGCTTCTCCCTGACCCATGGTTAGCACCATTCCTATCCCTCCATTTCCGGGATTGTTGTTGTTGGGGCAATTTCGATGGAAATGCCCAGTCTGTGCACATCCATAGCAGGTGTGAGTTGGTCCTGCATTGTTGCCTCCATTGTTGGTGTTGTTGTTGTTGTTGATTCCCTGTTGTTAGTTCTGAGGAGGGTAAGTCTTGCAGTACTTTGTCGTGTGCCCCTTCCAATTGCAACTGGTGCACTGCATCTCTCTGCATTCTCCATTGTGATGGAGACCTCACTTGTTGCACTTGGGAAGATTACTGGAATAAGGTCTAGGAGCACTTGGAGCAGCTGAGGCTGCAGCAGCTCGTGTGGATGGAACTTGAGTGGTTGCAGCATTAACTGCCACCGTTTGCTGTTTCTTGGATGATTCGGAGCCTTGACTTACTTTCCTCTTACTGTTCTTTCCCTTTTTGTTGTCGCTTTCCTTCTTTACTTTAGTCTCCACTGGCTTCTCACCCTTCTTGTTGTTGTGGTCATACAGCTTCTTGGCCAATCTCTTGGCACTGTCGAATGTTTCAGGATTTGCAGCTATCACGTTTCCTTGGATCGGGGAGGTTAATCCCTAGATGAATCGCTCAATCTTCTTTCCTTCTGAGGTGATCATGCCAGGGCACAACAGAGACAGTTCATTGGACCTTGATATGTATGCATCTATATCCGAGTTTCGGATGATGAGGTTCCACAGCTCTTGTTCCATTTTCTGAATTTCGCCACGAGGGCAGTATACGTAGATCAGCATTTCTTTCATTTCTGCCCATGGCATGGAATTGGCTACGGGGAGTGTCATGGCTTCCACGTTGTTTGAACTTCCAGTGCCTGGTCCACCAAGTGAGCACTTGGTCAACAAGAATGCATGCGGCAAATTTGACTTTCATCTCCTCAGGGCATTCACATATCTCGAATACGAATTCCACCTTCTCGATCCATCGTTTCAGGGTAATTCTTCCTCTAGTGTCATTGAAGGTTCGTGGTTTGGCGTTGGTGAAGTCCTTGTAGGAGCATGTTTTGGTAGGTCCTTGATTCACCCAGTTTTTTGAACTTTTAGCGCCTGGTCCGTTGACTCCTCCACTGTTCCCTTGGTGAATTTGGGCCATATCCGCGGTGACCGCAGCCGACACCACTGCCTGAAAAGCAACAGAGTTGAACTCGCGAGGGTTTGGCTGAGGGTTTCCGCGGGTTGGTCATCGAGGCATCTTTCTGCTATGGAACAGAAATATGTTGAGTATATGTGGTTTTTGTGAGAGTGTGATCCTATGATCTAGGTGTGTGGCAAGAACATAGGTACTTTCACAATTTGGCACACAATCATGGATTTGTATCACATAGCAGATTACAACATCAAAGTAAAACATATAAAATTTTTACTAATATTATCCGCATTTGAAACATGAAAATCTTGCTCGAAAGAGCATACACAAGTGATACTAGTTCGACAGCATAACGGCTCTATGAGTAGTGTAGTCACTTAAACATAGAATCGGGGTACATAGCGTGGACCCTAATGACATAGTAAGATAAGTCTATCGCTACACTCTATGGAGTGTCCTAAGATAGTGTTGAGATCATATGCCGAAGTGTTGAGCCAACAACTGAGCCATCTCCCTCATGTCTCTAATGACCTCATCCATCTCATGCTCAGCTCGCACTGCACGTGCTTCCATGGCGAACAGCTGTTGCCGTAGAGCGGCAATATGAGCTTCGGGGGAGCGATTCTCCCTTGCGAGGTTCACTGGTGGGCTGGGGTGGTCCTGTTGCGCCTCGCTGACAAATGATGTGGTGTGATCATTGCCTGAGTCTTGTTCTTCCTCCACGTCATCATCGGCCTCCTCGAACTCGTATTTGGTGTCCGTGTAATCGTCAGGCCCAACGTCGTGTGTTTCCCCTTGATTCCCTTCAGGTTCATCTTCAAGCATCCCGTGAGCCACTAAGACTTGATGAAACTGAATGCCCTGTTGCTCTCCTTCCATGAAGACTAGGAGAAGGTATATGAATAAACTATTATTACTCCTATGACTCTACAACTATTGCACATATTGAGTTGAGTTTCCCTTCTTGGGGACAAAGGGTTATGTTTTTAGGTTCCCTAGTGATCGCGATTTCCTCAGGACATGTGATAGTTGTACCTTGGAGGAAATATAGTTGATCAGGCTACATCCACTCCTTGATACGACTAAGAACAGTCATGGCTTAACCGAGATACTAGCATTATCTTGTTTGGTTCGGTATTATGTTCTTTTTCCTAATACAAGCAAGGGTGTTTTTATTGTTATGTTTTACTTCTTTTGTTCAGAGTTGTGTTAGTCCCTCTTTTGGTTTATAGTTGCATATCAATGTGTGGTTAGATATGCTAGTTCACTATAAACAGAGCTCTGATACCAACCTGTCACACCCCCGAACCGGACGGCGGAAACGTCTGAGGGCTCTTGTGACTCAAATTGAATACCATCACAATGAATACACATGAATCATAACACAATCATCACCATGCATTGGAATATTACAACTGATATCGTTTACATTCAGTACATTGTTTTAGACACTACAAGTCCATAATATGAACTGTCTGACAGATAATTTAAGCAAAACACCATGACATTTCTTGATACTTATTCTTCGTCTTACCTGTTACCTGAGAATACAAGTTATTTTGGAAAACGTCAACATATGAAATGTTGGTAAGTTCATCAGTAATGTTATGGAAAAATGATTTGGTGATGTTTGAAAACCCCAAAAAATCCGATATTTTCTATAAAAAAAATGTTTGTTTATAAAAAGTGTGAAGATCCGTAAATATGCTTGTTCATTGTTAAAACATGTATCATTGTTGAACTTTGTATACATCACTCAAGTGAAAATGTTGAACTCCCTGGGAAAACCCGATGTTTTCCCAATACGTAAAGTACATGACTTGTTTATTGTTATACCGATACGACGAATGTTTTTGATTACCCAGGTGACAGTGGATTAATTAGGGTTTGTGAGTTGTTACAATCACGCATATTGAAAATGACGAGTTTATAACCACAGGTTATGAACGATCGTTAAGGCTTCACCCACACTACTCACTTAATCCAACCACCTTGACTTCTCTTGGTTAACGGCACGAATCTGTTTACTCGATTTCTCATAAGCCGGTCAACCGAGGAGAAAGGAGGGTACGAAGCCCCCTTTTACTTCCATGAGTTATTCCAGGCTATCAGGAATGCTAAAAGCACTTAGTCCCACTCAAATTTGACTTCTCGACCTCGCTAGCAATACTAATGGGCCATTAGGGCCCAATAACACATTAGAGCTATTGAAAGTCCTTTTAGGTGAAATTGGGTCATAGAAGGCCAAATATCGCGTAAGCATATTCCCTTCGGGCCCAAAGATCATGTTATTGGGCTAGCAAGACCCAACAAGCATGATTTGAAACTTCCAAGCCCAAACTTTGTATATTGGCTTATCATAGTTAGCACGTGTTTAACGAATTGTTTTGGTTTGACGATTTTGTTTTGTTGTTGATTCGAGACCGAATCAATTTGTTTTGTACGGATATTTATTGTTGAAAGTGCAATTGTTTTCCGTTTAGTCGATAGTCGCGGGTTTGTATTTTGTATTATTGATTTATTTTGTTTGAAAATGTAGTTTGGTTCTTTTCATTTCCTTCCTATAAAAATAACGCCTTTGGTCCTTTTATATAAAAGTATTTCATTTTTAGTCCTTAAAACACCTTTATTGACACTTTGGTATACTTTATTTGATGAACACACGTTTTTAACCCCAAAGTTTGTTTAGTGGCAGCTTCAGCCCCTCTAGAGAAGTGTTTCTCGGTTAAGGACTCATTTTTCACAACTTTTACAGTTTTAACCCAAAATCTAAAAAGTTTGCATTTTTAGTCCTTTTTGATAATGAAAAACATTTTTGAACCTTAAAAACATTTTATTATGCTGATTACTCCCTATTTTATAGAAAGTTGCATTTTCAACCCCTCAAACTTATAAATCTCGCATTTTGAGGCTTCTTGGGCCAAAAAGCCCAAATCTTGCCCATTAGGTTCAAAATTTACACTTTAAGTCCCTTAAAAATGTTGTTGTTCAGAAAAATTATTATAGAAATTGTTTGGAACCTTTGACCCTCCAGAAACTATAAATTTGTCGGTTTGTAACCTATGTTTTGTATTTTTGACATTTTAAGCTCAAAAATGTGTTTTATGTTAGGATATGTTCATCCTAACCTCATAAACTATTTTTGTTGACTTGATTAGTGTATAATAACTTAAGTTATGTTTATTTCCTTTCTCATGCCTTAGATCTCTGTTTTTACACACTTTTTGATAACAAAATCATCACAAAACACATGATATCACACACATACATGCATCAAATCACACATAGCATACATTTACACATAGATCTACACATTTTCTTGTATTATCCCCCATAAAACTTATAAAAACCGAAAAGGAAGGGGTATGAAACTCACCTTGGGTGTGGTTTCGGTTTTGGAAGGAAAAGATGAAGAAGAATTCGATCCTAGCAACCTTTCTTGGAGGATCTAGAACTTAATGTGCTCTAAGATGCAAGATCATGAGTTTGAATGGATTAAGAGATGATTTTTGATGAAAAGAAGTGAGTTAAAGCATGGATCTAACAAACAACTTACCTTGGATGATGATTTTGTGGAAGAATCTCTTTGAAAATCTCTTAGATCTCGAAAGTTTGAAGAGAAATGGAGAGAGTTTCCTTGAGAGAATTTTGAGTGAAGTGTGTGTGTGTGTTTGTTTGGATTCGGCCGAGAGGGAGAGAGCGAGAAGAAGAGAGAGTGACCTTGCATGGAAAGATGAGAAGTGCATGGATGTTTGAAGTGTAATGCCTAGTTATCCCCTATACAAAAATGATGTGGCATGCAAGAAGTCAACTCTTCCCTTTCTTTTGGGCTTGGGCCGAGATTTGGAGAGAAAAAGGAAGGAGTTGGGCCCTTAAATGACTAAGTCCATTTCATGGTTATGTTAAGTGATGTTTGGCCCAAATAATTATAAATATGATTTTTAAGACCTATAAGGGCTAAATTTGGTTAATTATGGCCCAATATGGTGCAGTTAAATATCTTATTTCATTCTAGGCTCAATATGGCCCATAATATTAAAATAAATGAAAGTGGGTCCAATTAGAGCCCATTCAAGAGCTCTAAGCCCATGATATTCCAATTATAAGCTTATTGGTCCATTGGGCTCAATAAGGAAGTCCTAGTCCAAAAAGGACTTAAACAAGGACTTCTAGGGTTTCCAATTATTTGTTGACTATTTGTAGTGCTTGTATGAAGTGTTTGATTGAAATTCTGTTGTCATAGAGTAAGCGTCATGCATGCTTTCATGTTTTTGATTCATAGTTGACATAAGTGTTATAGTTACAAGGCACCAAAAATTTCTAGTTGTGACACCCTTGGAGATTACGACCGTAATCTCCCATGGAAAGGGTGTTTTTGGTGTTTTCAAGCCCTTAACTTAACTAGGAATGAATCTAGGCTAGTGTCCAAGGCTTAAGGAGAGTTTAAAGCACACTTTGGCCCTTTTGTTTGGAGTTCACGGTCCAAGAACTTCTTGGGCCGTGAACACCGTACTCTTGGTGTTCTAGGGGTGTTTTCTAGTCCTAAATACATTAGGATAGGAGTCTAAGCTAGTTTCATTGCAAGAGGAAGGGACTAGGGCACTCTTTGCCCCTTAAAGAAGGGTTTACGGTCCAACATGTTATTGGGCCGTAAACACATAAATCTTGATGGTTTCCTATGATTTCTAGTGTATTAGACACATATCAAGCCTTATATCACACTTAGATAGAAGTACTCACGTTTTGGGACGAAAGTCCGAAGATCCTTGAGAGAGAATTTGGCTTCTCTCTAGATGGAAATGTAAGAAATGACTAATTATGCCTCAGAATCATATATATACTCCTGGGGTTTTTGGCAGAAAATATTTTATTCAGGCATTGAATTCTAATATCAACGAGTTTTGGAATAACAGAGTTGATCAATACCCTAGTGCATCCTCTCTCCTGATATCTCTTCAAGTGTAAATCCTGAAATACTCAAACTTATACCAAAAGTCTGAAAATTTACTACAACTGTTCTAACTTTTATTGACTTGATATGTTATACAGAATGGAAATTTCGGGATGTCACATCATCCCCCTGTTAGAGGGAATTTCGTCCCGAAATTAGAATCTAGGTAAGGAAGTAGGTATCAACGATCGTGCAAGGATGTGGGGAAAACTTCCTAATCGATTGGTTTTCTTGCTCATAAGTGAATTCGGGTCCTCGGTTGGTATCCCAACGAACCTTCACTAACGGGCGACAGCGTTCCTTCGTCCGCTTGACGTCTCGGTCGAGGGTCTCTACGGTTCTTCTACGAAGGAGAGGATCCCGTGAACCTCGATCTCGTTCAGTGGGATTACGAGAGTCCTGACGGAAAGGTACTGTTTCAAGATCGAGACGTGAAGGGTAAAATATACGTTACTGAGTTCACGGAGTAGGTCTAGTTTGTGAGATACAGGACCGATTCTGGTAAGTATCTCGGAGGTCCTGACTATCTTGGATTTAGCTTTCCACGTGATGCGAGGCATATTAAGCCGTTCTCAGAGTGAGACTTCCTAATGAATTTGGTCTCTCACTTGGAATTCCAAGGGTTCTTTCTCTTGCTTAACTTACTAGTTGTGACAACCCAAAATTTCCATTGGGTCAAACCCTAAAAGTCAACCACTTCGTATCATAAGTTAATGTCATTAGTTCTTATTTTTAAGAAATATAAAGTTCATTTGATTATTTTAACATTATTTTTAAACGAACGAGTGAAAGAAAGTGTCGTCTCGGGTTTTGAATTTTAAAAACCACAAACACCTCGCGCCTTAGAAATTCCCAACCTAACTTTTATGTTTGGGTTGTAAAATCACCCAAAAACCGTGAACTCATACCTATGTATGAGTTTACTCCCCAAAAATCTAGCCATTTGTGTTTACTCCCCAAATACCCAAAAGAGTAAACTCCAAAATCTCTTTCAAGTATCATCCTAGATTTGATTCCAAATCATCAAAGGTAAGTTTTCTAACCATTTCAAGTTAGTAAAACACTAAATCTAGTGTTTGTACATCTATTCATCCATTCATTTACGTATTTTGTCTAGATTTCCAAAACACCAAGAACACCAAGAACACACACTAAGTGTTCTTGGCCTTTTAGCTCAAATCAAGCCTCCTAATAGTAAGTACTTCCATCCTTGAGTGTTATTAAGCTAGTATTACATTTAAACATCAAGATATTATTCCAAGAACACAAGTTTATAGGTGTTCACGGTCCAAGGAGATACTTGGGTCGTAAACACCATAAATGGCACCAAAGTGTGCCTCTGTCCCTTGTTTAGCCCTAGTTCGATGTTTAAGACTTACCTTGAAATGTTTAAACCTTCCATTGACGTGTTTAAGCCTTGGAAAACACCAAATATCAACATTTATAGGTGTTTACGGTTTGGGGATCTCCCAAAACTGTAAACACCCTAAAGTGTGTTTAAATGGGTCATTTTCCTTCCTTAGGCCTAAAACCTAGCTTAGAAAATTACCTAGTTGTGTTAAGGACTTGAAAACATGGTGATACCCTTTTCAATAAGGTTTTACGGTAGTAAACCCAAAGGGAAATGTCCTTGAGGCCGTAAACTCCTCCAAGGAGTGCTTTTGTTGCCCTAGTCTATTCCAAAGGCCAAACCACTTAGTAGAAATGCTTCAAAAGGCTTGTTAAACCACAAAACAACACATGGTCATTAGGACTAGAGTTTACGACCGTAAACTCTAGAGTTTACTGCCATAAACTCCTTGGGTTAGGACCATCAAAACCGTAAATTCCAAGGTAGTTTACCCTCGTACTCCGAACACCCTAGATTTGCCCTACCAACACTTGGATGCAATCCTTGTGATCTTTAGCACTTGAAACAAAGTGTTTTCATGTTCTAGAGTGTCCCAACTTATTTTATTAGTATAATTTGGCTAATTAGTTATATATATGTTCATTATATGATAACTAGGCTCGTGCGTGTATTAAAGTCTTCATTTGTCACCTAGCACCGTACCCGACACTTCAATCCAATCCACTCACCACAAGTGAGTTCATACCCCTTAACTAAACTTTGAAATACTTTTATATGTTTTAAATGCTTTAATGGGGGGGAATACAAATTGAATACTTATAGTTATTACATCAATCACATGTGATTAATCACTACAAAACCAATGATTTTATTACAATTCAAACTGTTTATCAAACTGTTTTACTTCAAACTGCTTTACCAACTCTTTTACTTATCAAATACTTTTATTTAAACTTTGTTATACTTATTATAAATTGCATGCCCATATATGTATAGCTATATATGCAATGTTTAAAAGGCTTAGGAAGGGCGTCCTCCCTATTTCCTTTTCGTGCTTGAGATGTGGTCTGGTGGGATATCGGGTAACTGTCTGAAGGTCGTTTCAATATTAATTATATATCATGTGTACATATATAGTCATAAAAGTTCTTCCTTATTCATGCGTACTAGCTACATCATTAGTAAGTTACCATCGGGGTAGCACATGATCATACTTATACTATTGCTAGATCAATGAGTCAGTTCATTCATGAGTCAGTACTTATTACTATGAGAACATATACATTACATTAATATTAGAACATATACAACTATACTAGAAGAAGAACATATACAACTATTCTAGGAGAAGAACATATACAACTATACTAGAGGAAGAACATATACAACTATACTAGAGAAAGAACATATACACCGATACTAGAACGAGTAACAATACATTATATATACATGAATACGTTGACAAAATTGTGATCCACTGTATCGAAGAACACCTTAAATGTCATGGCCCGAGTTGTAGCCAGAGTCTCTTGGAGGGAGAACGTGAGTTTGTGTATAGATCTATACTGAATTGACTATCCTACACCTTGCTGCTAGCTACAGCTGGATCTACAGGTCTGCGAGTGCCAAATGTCATACCTTTTTACGAACTACATTTGTCGTTGTTACCTAGTCGATAGTATGGTACAATTAATCACATGATACCTTAATATAAATCCGGTTTAAGGTAGTTAGTACACCAGTAGTTCCTATAATACAACACTACAGTAGTACAATAATTTACCCTTTATATACATTTACTGATCATTTCACTTAAACATTAATGTACAAACTATATTTTGTTAATGATAGTTACACTTGGGAAAATTACACACTTTTACGATAAACGAACATACAAAACAGTTACGCCTTGGTAGAAGGCTACTTTTAATAGAAAATATAGATTTTTCTGAGAGATTCAAACTTTTACAAACTCTTACTAACATTCACATACTTTTATCACCAATGTTTACAAACTCATGTTTAAAACCACGTTCAAACGTCTTGATACAAACACCGACACTAAATTACTTATGAACTCACCAGCTTAATGCTGATAAACTCTTTCTAAATAACTTGTATTCTCAGGTCGTCAGTAGACAGGTACCGAGGCCAGCTTTTGAGAAGATGGAGCGCATCCTAGACTCATCTTATTATTTTGATTTACTTTTTGGTGTCTATAAATGTGCGGAACACTCTTTTATTAAAATTATCTATTTAATGCAATGGATGATGTTGTTTGCTTATTTACTGTTATACTGTGTTGTGATACTTTACATGACGTCCTCTGCCCAGAACGTTTCCGCCGTTCTTGGTTTTAGGGTGTGACAGATTGGTATCAGAGCATTGTTTATAGTGAATTGAGTATATCAAGCCATAAAAGGTATACTAACTATAATCCCATTTGGGATTAAAACACTCTGACCAAGAGTCTATACTTTAAATATTAAAATATTTAATTAAGTATACCAGTCTACATTCATACTAAAATCAGTGTCACAATGACAAGAACAAAAGTATTACGATTGTTAAATATCACAAGTGAGCTCGGGGATTTATGGTCAGTCTTGGGAATGGCATAGCCTGATCAACTATGCTGGTCCGAGGAGTGATTAGCATATGCCCTAGAACGGTTGTAATATGTTAACAAGTCTAAAAACTTACCAACAATACCACAAGGAGATCAGTAGAATGTAAACTTAAAATACTATAGGGGTATATTGTGCTACTACTAGCTACTTATATACTATATTCTTATACCTCTCTTCTCGCGTAGATTTAAATGGCTGGATTCCATCATGGCGACCCGTACTTCCCAAATGAAGGCAATGCTGGGTGGATCAAAGAAGAGCCCGAAGACGAGCATCCAATCCCTTTGGATGATCACCTCGCAAAAGGCTTTTCTGATGGATCTAACTCGGAGCCTGAAGTCAACAACCTACCGCCAGTAGGTCAAGCCCCAAAAACAACCCCAACCCGCTTTCCCAGGTCCTACACCCTTATGGGCAACCAACTTAAATCGCTGGAGTGACGAATAGGGTCAACCCTTACCTTACTTTGGGGACCGAAGCTTTTACAACCTCAGTGAAGGTGGCTCTGCGGATCGAGCTCTGCCCGTCATTGTCCGCAGAATAGCTCGTAATGTTGAGCAAGGTCGAGCAGCCATCGACCGGGTCATGGAGATTGATGCCAACTCTGGTGTCAACACAGTCCGCATCTGCCATCTTGAAGAAGAAATGGAATGGACCAGGAGAGCCAATGAAACCCTGCAGCAACAGCTGGCTACCTCCCGAGCCGAAGTCATAGAACTTCGAGTTCGCTAAAGGGCTCATGAGCGACACCTTCAAGAGGTGGTTCGTCAAGTGGCAGACCTTAGGGTTCGCCCGAGGAATTCCCATCGCCGTTAGAAGATGCCTCGTACATCTTTTTATTTTGGTTAAGGAATAGCCTTTAGTATCTGTGCTCTAAGTAGCACTTGTCTGTAAAATATTCCTAACTTTCAGTACTCTAACTAGGAATCTAGGAACTGGCAAACTTTCCGTATGGTATGATGTAAGACCTACTGTTAGGTCGATTTTCCCTGAACTTATTACATCAATAATACCAGTATTATTGACAACTACCTAATCTGTGGGAAAAATCTGTACACTTGTGTTTTCCTACTATTCTCCTTTGTTGTGATCTCCAACACTCATTCAACTGTTGGCTATGGTTAGTTAGTCCATGTGTCACTCTCACCCCATTTACAATTGATTCTTATGATTTTGTTCATCTTTATAAACTTATAGCTGAAAGATGCCTCCTCGCAAATCTCCCAGGAATAACGCTGCACCTCCACCCCCTCCTCCTCCGGTCATCGATACTACAGCCCTGAATGCTGTCGTAGCTGCAGCAGTGGCAACTGCCATGCCTCAGCATCACTCTACTAATGCCAGCAGAGGTGAAACCCCTGTTGACTCTATTCCTGCTAAAATCCCTGTGCGCTTGAGAGAGTGCTCCTACAAGGATTTCACCAACTGCAAGCCGAAGTCCTTTTAGGGAATCGGCGGAGTCATTGCCCTCTCACAATGGTTCGAGAAGACTGAAACAATCTTCGAAATTTGTTCGTACCCTGCTGTGAGCAAAGTCAAATATGTCGCATGCACCTTTGAAGGAAAAGCCCTGACATGGTGGAACGGCCATGTTAAGGCACTAACTCTCGTGGTGGCAAATGACATGGGTTGGGAAACCATGAAGGACCTCATGATTGAGGAATACAGCCCGAGAGGCGAAATCCAGAAATTGGAGCAGGAGCTGTGGAGCCTAACCATGAAGGGCTCCAACGTAGTCTCATATACCGCCAGATTCAGCGAACTGGTGGCCCTCTGCCCCAATATGGTTTCCACTGAAGGGAAAAAGATAGAGAGGTACATATGGGGGTAGTGCCTCCGTATCAAGGGAATGTCCTATCATCAAACCCTGCTACCTTCGACAGTGCCAAGCGACTGGCACAGCGACTCATTGACCATGGAGTCAAAAACCCCGCAACAACAACAACCCTAGCCATCTCGGAACCCTCCAAACCTACTGACACTAAGCGGAAGTTCTGGGAGGAGAAGAAGAAGAAACAACGAGCTACCAAAAAGTAGCAAATTGTGGTAGTGCATGCCGCAATAACCCATGCTACTGCTCTAGTAGGGCAGTATGCTGGAAGTTTGCCTAAGTGCAACAAATGCAACTACCACCACAATGGCCCTACCATGAAATGTAGTGCTCTAACTGCAACAGGAAAGGACACACAATCCATTTCTATAAATCTCCGACGAGGCCGATCACCCAAGTCCCCGGCTGTGGCGTGAGCGTGACCTGCTTTGGATGTGGTGAAGCGGGCCACTATAAGAGGGACTGCCCCAAAGAGAAGAATGCTGGCGGAGCAGGGAGCGTACTAGCAATAGGCCATGGGGAAGCAGTTGCTAACCCGACGGTGGTGACTGGTACGTTCCTCCTCGATAACTCCTATGCATGCATTCTGTTCGATAATGGAGCGGAGCGAAGCTTCGTGAACCACAAATTCGCTCGCATGCTTAAACAACAACCTCACACACTTAAAGAACAATTCACAGTAGAAATGGCTAATGGAAAAGCTGAAAGCATGAATAGCATATACTTAGGTTGTACCCTAACTCTAGATAACCATTCATTCCTAATCGACATTATTCGGGTCTCGACTAAAAGCTTCGACGTTATTATCGGCATGGATTGGTTGAGTCTTCATTGCGCCGACATCACGTGCTACGAGAAAGTAGTCCGTCTAAACCTCCCGTCTAACGAAACTCTTATCGTCTACGGTGACAAGCCCGGTGCGAGTCTTCGTATTATATAAAGTATCAAGCACAGAAGTATCTACGTACAGAATACCATGCATTCCTTGCTCACGTTGTCGATACGAGCCTCGAAACGAAGGAACTAAAGAACATCCCAGTAGTGAGCGACTTTCCCAACATCTTCCCAGAAGAGCTACCAGGATTACCTCCGCAACGACAGGTCGAGTTCAGAATCGACTTAGTCCCAGGAGCTACCCCAGTAGCCAAGTTGCCCTACCGATTAGCACCAGCAGAGATGCAGGAACTATTTGGTCAACTTAACGAACTGCTTAGCAATGGATTTATAAGACCAAGTTTCTCGCCTTGGGGAACACCGGTCTTGTTCGTTAAGAAGAAAGACAGATCATTCCGTATGTCCATCGACTACAGAGAACTCAACAAACTGACGGTCAAGAATCGTTACCCTCTGCCTCGCATAGACGATCTATTTGACCAACTACAAGGGGCGAACTACTTTTCGAAAATTGATTTAAGATCCGGATATCACCAGTTACGAGTGCTAGAGGAGGATGTTCAGAAGAAAACCATCCGAACTCATTACGGACACTACAAGTTCGTGGTGATGCCATTCGGATTGACTAATGCGCCCGCAGTTTTCATGGATCTGATGAATAGAGTATGTCGACCGTACTTGGATCAGTTCGTCATTGTCTTCATCGATGACATCCTGATCTACTCTCGAAGTAAGGAAGAGCTTGGCGATCGACAAGTTCTAGGAACTTTACAAACAGAGAAGCTCTATGCGAAGTTCTCTAGATGTGAATTTTGGATCCGAAGAGTCGAATTCTTAGGACATGTGGTAAGTGAAGAGGGAATCCACGTGGACCCATCCAAAATTAAGGCCATTGAGAATTGGTCAGCACCAAAGACGCCTACATAAATTCGCCTATTTCTAGGTATCGCTGGCTACTACCGCAGGTTCATAAAAAACTTCTCCCAAATTGTGAAACCTCTTACAACACTGACCCAGAAAGGCGTGGCCTTTGACTGGGAAGAGAAACAGGAGAGAGCGTTCCAAACGCTCAAGCGAGCTTTGTGCACCGCACCAATACTATCCCTCCCCGAAGGGATAGAAGACTTTGTAGTCTATTGTGATGCATCAAATCAAGTGCTCGGGTGTGTTCTGATGCAGCGAGGTAAGGTCATCGCCTACACCTTGAGACAATTGAAGACACACGAATTTAACTACACAACCCATGATCTTGAGCAAGGAGTAGTTGTGTTTGCTCTGAAGATCTGGAGACATTACTTGTATGGAACGAAAAGCACTATCTTTACCGACCACAAGAGTTTACAACACATATTCGATCAGAAAGAGCTCAACATGAGACAACGACGGTGGGTCGAGCTACTTAGTGACTACGAATGTGAAATTCATTATCATCCGGGTAAAGCCAATGTAGTAGCAGACGCCCTAAGTCGGAAGGAATATTCTGGTCAAAGAGTCAAGTCGTTGACAATGACTATCCATTCACACTTGTCTAAGCAAATTCAGGCGGCCTAGCTTAAAGCCATGAAACCTGAAAACATGATGAGTGAATCCCTTAGAGGAATGGATAAAAATTTAGAAGCCAAGGGTGGCGGAGCCTGATATTTCAAGAACCGGATCCGGAAATCGAGGCACAGTGGTTTTCGAGGCTTGGTCATGACCGAGGCGCACAACACTCGGTATTCCTTCCACCTAGGTTCAGATAAGATGTATCTGGATCTTAAAAAGTTATGCTGGTGGCCTAATATGAAAGCAGAGATTGCTACCTTCGTAAGTAAATGCCATACGTGCGCAATGGTTAAGGTCGAATACCAGAAGTCCTCCGGTTTACTACAACAACCGGAGATTCTAGAATGGAAGTGGGAGCGGATCACTATGGATTTCATAACCAAGTTGCCCAAGACCACGGGTGGAATTGATACCATATGGGTCATCGTCGATAGATTGACCAAGTTTGCACACTTCCTGCCTATCAAAGAAACTGACAAGATGGAGAAGCTTACGAGAACATACATTAGGGAAATCGTACGACTACATGGTGTACCTATATCCATTATCTCCGATAGAGATAGTAGGTTCACCTCAAGATTCTGGCAATCACTACAATATTCCCTGGGAACAAGACTGGACATGAGCACAACCTACCATCCACAGACCGACGGACAAAGTGAGAGGACCATCCAAACACTGGAAGATATGTTGAGAGCCTGTGTGATTGACTTTGGAAAGGCATGGGATACTCATTTACCCCTTGTCGAGTTTTCCTAAAATAGCAGTTATCACACGAGCATCAAGGCTGCTCCATTTGAAGCCCTTTATGGCCGAAAGTGCAGATCCCCTCTGTGCTGGGCTTAAGTGGGTGATACCCAATTAGCTAGGGGGCAAGTTTCTGGCAGTACTCTCACAGGCCCGGAAATCATTCGGTAAACGACAGAGAAGATCGTTCAGATCCGTGAATGATTGAAGGCCTCTAGAGACCGACAGAATAGCTACGCAGATAAGCGAAGGAAACCTTTGGAATTCCAGGTGGGAGACCAAGTCCTTCTTAAATTCTCACCCTGGAAGGGCTTGATATGCTTCGGTAAGCGTGGGAAGCTTAATCCGGGATACATAGGACCCTTCGAGATTCTCGCAAGAATCGGCCCTGTAGCTTACAAACTCAATCTACTCGACGAACTTTGTAACGTACATTCTACATTCCACATATCTAACTTGAAAAAGTGTCTGTCCGACAAGACACTTGTAATCCCACTCGACGAGATCGAGATCAACGAGAGCCTCAACTTCGTGGAACGACCAGTAGAGATCATGGACCGAGAAGTCAAGCAGACGAAGCAAAGCCGTATCCTGATTGTGAAGGTTCGCTGGAACGCCAAGCGAGGACCGGAATTCACTTGGGAGCGTGAGGATCAGATGAAACTGAAATACCCTCATGTTTTTGCTTAGTTATTTGTAACTACTTTAATTGTTTAGACTTTAATTTTGGGACGAAATTCCCTTTAACAGGGGGATGATGTGACAACCCGAAATTTCCATTCGGTCAAACCCTAAAAGTCAGCCACTTCGTCTCAAAAGTTAATGTCATTATTTTTTAAGAAATATAAAGTTCGTTTGTTTATTTTAATATTATTTTTAAACGAACGGGTGAAAAAATGTGCCGTCTCGGGTTTTGAATTTTAAAAACCGCAAACACCTCGCGTCTTAGAAATTCCCGACCAAACTTTTATGTTTGGGTTGTAAAATCACCCAAAAACCATGAACTCATACCTATGTATGAGTTTACTCCCCAAAAGTCTAGCCATTTTTGTTTACTCCCCAAATACCCAAAAGAGTAAACTCCAAAAACTCTTTCAAGTATCATCCTAGATTTGATTCCAAATCTTCAAAGTTCTAAGTGTTCTAACCATTTCAAGTTATTAAAACACTTAATCTAGTGTTTGTACATCTATTCATCCATTCATTTATGTATTTTGTCAAGATTTCCAAAACACCAAGAACACCAAGAACACACACTAAGTGTTCTTGGCCTTTTAGCTTAAATCAAGCCTCCTAATAGTAAGTACTTCCAGCCTTGAGTGTTATTAAGCTAGTATTACATTTAAACATGAAGAAATTATGCCCAAAACACAAGGTTATAGGTGTTCACGGTCTAAGGAGATTCTGGGCCGTAAACACCATAAATGGCACCAAAGTGTGCTTAAGTCCCTTGTTTAGCCCTAGTTCGAAGTTTAAGACTTACCTTGACATGTTTAAACCTTCCATTGATGTGTTTAAGCCTTGAAAAGCACCAAATATCAACATTTATAGGTGTTTACGATTTGGGATCTCCCAAAACCGTAAACACACTAAAGTGTGTTTAAATGGGTCATTTTCCTTCCTTAGGCCTAAAAACTAGCTTAGACAATTACCTAGTTGTGCTAAGGACTTGAAAACATGGAAATACCCTTTTCCATAAGGTTTTATGGTAGTAAACCCAAAGGGAAATGTCCTTGAGGCAGTAAACTCCTCCAAGGAGTGTTTTTGTTGCCCTAGTCTATTCCAAAGGCCAAACCACTTAGTAGAAATGCTTCAAAAGGCTTGTTAAACCACAAAACAACACATGGTCATTAGGAATAGAGTTTACGACTGTAAACTCTAGAGTTTAGTGCCTTAAACTCCTTGGGTTATGACCATCAAAACCGTAAACTCCAAGGGATTTTACCCTTGAACTCCAAACACCCTAGCTTTGCCCTACCAACACTTGGATGCAATCCTTGTGATCTTTAGCACTTGAAACAAAGTGTTTTCATCTTCTAGAGTGTCCAACTTATTTTATTAGTATAATTTGGCTAATTAGTTATATATATGTTCATTATATGATAACTAGGCTCGTGCGTGTGTACAAGTCTTCATTTGTCACCTAGCACCGTACCCGACACTTCAATCCAATCCACTCACCACAAGTGAGTTCATACCCCTTAACTAAACTTTGAAATACTTTTATATGTTTTAAATGATTTAATGGGGGGAATACAAGTTGAATACTTATAGTTATTACATCAATCACATGTGATTAATAATTACAAAACCAATGATTTTATTACTATTCAAACTGTTTATCAAATTGTTTTACTTCAAACTGCTTTACCAACTCTTTTACTTATCAAATACTTTTATTTAAACTTTGTTATAATTATTATAAATTGCATGCCCGTATATGTATAGTTATGTAAGCAATGTTTAAAAGGCTTAGGAAGGCCGTCTGCCCTATTTTCTTTTCGCGCTTGACATGTGGTCTGGTGGGATATCGGGTAGCCGTCCGAAGGTCGTTTCAATATTAATTATATATCATGTGTACATATATAGTCATAAAAGTTCTTCCATATTTATGCGTACTAGTTACATCATTAGTAAGTTACCATCGGGGTAGCACAGGATCATACTTATACTATTGCTAGATCAATGAGTCAGTTCATTCATGAGTCAGTACTTATTACTATGAGAACATATACATTACACTACTATTAGAACATACACAACTATACTAGAAGAAGAACATATACAACTATACTAGAGGAAGAACATATACAACTATACTAGAGAAAGAACATATACAACGATACTAGAACGAGTAACAATACATTACATATACGTGAATACGTTGACGAAATTGTGATCCACTGTATTGGAGCATGCCTTAAATGTCATGGCCCAAGTTGTAGCCAGAGTCTCTTGGAGGGAGAAAGTGAGTTTGCGTATAGATCTATACTGGATTGAGTATCCTACACCTTGCTGCTAGCTACAGTCAGACCTGCAGGTCTGTGGGTGCCAAATGTCATACCTTTTTATGACCTACATTTGTCTTTATTACCTAGTCGATAGTATGGTACAATTAATCACATGATACCTTAATATAAATCCGGTTTTAGGTAGTTAGTACAGCAGTAGTTCCTATAATACAACACTACAGTACTACAATAATTTACCCTTTATATACATTTGGTGATCATTTCACTTAAACATTAATGTACAAACTATATTTTGTTAATGATAGTTACACTTGGGAAAAGTACACACTTTTACGATAAACGAACATACAAAACAATTACGCCTTGGTAGAAGGCTACTTTTAATAGAAAATATAGGTTTTTTGGAGAGATTCAAACTTTTACAAACTCTTACTAACGTTCACATACTTTTATCACCAATGTTTACAAACTCATGTTTAAAACCACGTTCAAACATTTTGATACAAACACCGACACTAAATTACATATGAACTCACCAGCTTAATGCTGATAAACTCTTTCAAAATAACTTGTATTCTCAGGTCGTCAGTAGACAGGTACCGAGGCCAGCTTTTGAGAAGATGGAGCGCATCCAAGACTCATCTTATTATTTTGATTTACTTTTTGGTGTCTATAACTGTATAGAACACTCTTGTATTAAAATTATATATTTAATGCAATGGATGATGTTGTTTGATTATTTACTGTTATACTGTGTTGTGATACTTTATATGACATGCTCCACCCCAGAATGTTTCCGCCGTTCTTGGTTTTGGGGTGTGACACCAGCCAAGGGCCACCCCCTGTTGCGTTAAAGTCATAAGGGTTTCTGTAATTTGCGAGGAGTTATGAATGGACTACGATATTAGGTCTGCAAGACCTACAATTTGGCGAATTTCTGTCGGCGTCTCTGGTGTCGACAAATTCCCAACGACTTTGGATAAATTAACAGAGTACTCAAGAATTTTCCACATTACCAATAGCGTGTCTTAGGAAATTTTGACTCTTTAATTCCAAAAGTCATGTTCAGAGTACTTTGCGAAAAGTATCTCCGAGGGTAATGTTTCCATGGGTTCTTTCTTACTACGAGGGTAGATAAGTAAGTCATTACAAAGGGAAGGACGAACTAATCTATGTAAGAATGGCGTACCCTACTCATTAAGCTCATGAATATTATGGGGGTATTTCTCCTATCCGAGGGGTATCACTACGGACTTGAAGCGTCCGCATCGAGTTCGGAGGGTAGTCTTCAGGACATCCTTCCCTCACACTTGAAAGTGCTGATATTCGGATCTCGGTCCGTTTCTGAAAGGTAACTCGTTCCTTGCGTTTGCTCGACCGATTCATCTATGCGAGGTAGAGGTAAAAATTTCTAATGGAAATCTTAATGGAGTCCCCGATCGTCGAGGCACGTATGATACAACCCGTCCACTCCTAGAAGGATACGACCGGAGCTCTCCAGGGTAAGAAGCCTGGTCTTCCAATTCTATTGCTAAGTAGTTCGCTAAGTTGTCCAGACTGTTCTTGTATCTCCGCAGGTGTTTAGACTGTAGGGCGATCTGGTTACAGGAGTCATACTAGGTTCTAAGTTTGTTCACATAATGATGTGATTACTCGTAGTCTTGGGCAGTCTTCGTCCTAAAGTTCATATTAGAATTCATATATGGTTCAACGATCACAATCTCGTGTATACAAGTCGTATATAATTAAGATTGAAAACATAGTCGAATAACTGATTCTTCTTTACGTTCACATCCCAATGAGGATAGGAAGTTAAAGTGGAATCATCAATTCTAAACCTGTAGAACCTTGATTATATATCAACCCTATGTATACATTCTTCAGCGATAGGTCAACTATATTGATCCTTGGATTGAACATGACGTACTGTACAAGTGGTACTTCGGCCAGGTTTGCTGAGGCTTCTTTAGAAAGGATAAGAAATATGAGGTACTCTATGCATGAGCACTTCTGAGTTTTGAAATGACGGCTTCGTTAAAAAGACGTTTACGGAGAAAGAGATGTACGTATGAAGCTAGTATTGTGCGGATCAAATTGAATCGACTCATATGATAATGTCAGAATCATAAGGAAAATTAAGGACATTAGATTTGAACATAAGGCGTTACAGACAAAACACAACCGTGCAACCATCAACAGAGTTACAGTACTTTAGACTTAATACAAGACTATTGCTGCGAATAAGGCATACTACAAAAGACAAGTATAGGTAGCACAAGCATCCCTATACCGATTGGATCTTGCAAAAGGTAAGACTCTGGTTGCACTAGTTTTGGATGGTTTATAAGTCTGTTACAATGAAACGCCTAAATTACATTAACGTGGGTCCAAAGTAGGTTCTCCTGTAGCTGTGATCCTTAGAATTCTGCCGTCTGCGCCGGAGTTCTTTGGTATAGGACAATCCTTCTTGAAGTGCCCTATCTCACCGCATTGGTGGCATGACTGGCTAGCACTAGCATTGGTGGTGGGAGTGAGGTGTTTTGCCATAGTTACGTGGACACGAGTGCCTTCCTCATTACTCCACTTTGG
Source organism: Lactuca sativa (assembly GCF_002870075.4). Lineage (NCBI taxonomy): Eukaryota > Viridiplantae > Streptophyta > Magnoliopsida > Asterales > Asteraceae > Lactuca > Lactuca sativa. The sequence goes on from NC_056628.2 coordinate 116,086,410, forward strand.
AAATTGCCTCCTTGTCATTGTGACACTGATTTTAGTATGAATGCAGGCTTGTATACTTAATTAAATATTTTATTATTTAAAAGTATAGACTCTTGGTCAGAGTGTTTTAATCCCAACTTGAAACAAAATGTTTTGATGTTCTAGAGTGTCCCAACTTAATTTATTAGTTATGAATTGGCTAATTAGTTATATATATGTTTATTATATGATAACTAGGCTCATGCGTTTGTACAAGTCTCCATTTGTCACCTAGCACCGTATCCGACACTTCAATCCAATCCACTCACTGCAAGTGAGTTCATACCCCTTTAACTAACCTTTGAAATACTTTTAAATGTTTTAAATGCTTTATGGGGGAAATACAAGTGGAACCATGTTAGTTATTAGATCAATCACATGTGATTAATAACCAACATACGAATAAATTTATTATATTTTTGATCTCTATGATAGTTTTCATTGATGACATCTTAGTCTATTTTAGTATGAATGCACTCTCTGACCTACTCTATGCCATAAGCTACACAAGGAGTCCCTACCATCTTTCGCTAACTAGCTTGCGGATACTATTACACATTTTCTTACTAGTTAGTTAAAGCTAGCCGGAACCCCTATCAGCACAAAGCAAGCAGCACTCATGCATTGAGTGACCATTACCAAGCATAACCTAACCAGGCTACCATACTGCTGACTAACCAACCCTAGCATACAACTCAATAAACTGATACAATAGGCATATAAGGCATCCTTCCTAGATCCTTAGCCCTCATCTAGCATTCAATTCTCATAATCATATCATATAACATAACATAACATATATGGGTATCTTGGGGAAAACTTACTTAACTTCGACCGATCGCACGCATCACACACCTTGTTCCTTCCCAAACTCCATATTTTTAATTTTTAGAAAAATATTTTTCTTGTAAAAATCCATCAAGCCCTCGATTTGAGTCCAGACACCCCCGATGGTGTGCCCGAATCCCTCAAACCAAGGCTCTGATACCAACTTGTAACATCCCAAAATTGAGACTTCAATTTTTTTTAAAGTATATTACTTGTAAAAACAGTTAATGGAAAACAACATTGACATCATTTCAAACATAAAGTCACAAATCACAAGTCTCAAAACCATATGAACAAATAGCATAATATCATAGTACAATCCCAGGTTTCTTAAATGCGGAATATCATGTGTGGATGTGTGATGCGCTGATACCCCGCCGGCTCTTTCCCTTAGATGAAGAGGTAGTTGAAACCAAAACTAAAAACTGTAACCACAAAGCTTAGTGAGTTCCCCCATCATACCCATAACAAATAATGCATAATCTTCGGTATCTTTCAACCGGTAATTGTCGAGCATAGCCAGAAGCTGGGCTCCTCCTCAGTATCTTTCAACCCATAAGGGGGAACTAACCTCCCCTTCGGTATCTTTCAACCGGTAGTTGGGAGCTACCCTCTTCTTCGATATCTTTCAACCGGTAACCGTGGACTATATCACCCCCTACTCCTGCAAACATATATTAAACACAGTAAACATATCAAGAACAATAACTATATTAGGCACAATAAACATATCTCATATCAACACTAGATAATTATCACAAAGATAATCATCTATCCAACACTCTTTCTTGTGGGCCGGCATTATGGTCGTAGACCCACTCCTACTAAGAGAAAACCCACCTCAAAGTCATGTAGTCTCTGCACTGATCTCGGTATGAAAACCGACACTCCTCGGATCTGTAATCCCTATGTAACAACCTTTGTAACTTATCAATACATAATCGTAACCCTTACAAGGGTCAACTCAAGTCCAAGACAAGGTCAAGGTCAACACCTTGGTTTATGGTCAATCATCTGGTCAAAGTCAACATCTGGTTGACTCGACTCGCCGAGCAGGTCCGCCAGCTCTCCGAGACCCCATGTTCACCTACTGCCATAATCTGTCCTTACTCATCGAGTCTAGCAAGAGCTTCACGAGTTTTCCTTTAACAACACATCTGACTATCTTCAACCGACTCGCCGAGTCGTCCATGACCTCGTCGAGTTCATCTTTATCCATATGAAGATGTTAAGTCTACGACTCGCCGAGTCCTCCTTAAATACGTCGAGTCCATCTTCATGTGGTTGGGACATTGCCTTGAACTCGCCGAGTTTGTTCATCCAATCGCCGAGTCCTATGATTTCCAGGTCCAAAACAAACCCCTTAGCAGGCTGAGTGTTCCTTCCACTCAACCAAAACCGTTTCTAGAAGATGTTTGGGGGAAAATGTGTCCCGACTCGACAGGTCACCCAAGCGACTCACCGAGTCCCTCCTATTCCAAAACTATACAATCGATTATAATGGGTCTTAATGAATCAAAACCATAGATCTGACTTCCTAGGGTCCATTTCATATGTAAAGCTACGAACATGATGTCCATGCATGGGGTTTTTGGCTCCAAAATCCATAAAAAGTTATGCCAACAAAGTTGGCACCTTTATGCTATAAGGACCCCCAATAGTTCCAGATATGAAGTGCATCACCAAGAACACATACAAAACCTCTTGATCTACTAGTATTTTCTTGATCTTCCAAACTTCCTTCTCTTCTTCAACTTCACACTACCACAAAGAACACCAAAATTGGTTCAAGATCACTCAAACAAGGTTAGGGTTTCAATCTAGTGCTTCTCTGAGTTGGGAGGGGTAATGGAGGCTGGTTTGGGACGAGATAAAGTGTTTAAACAGGGTGCAAACCCTAAATATTAGGGTTTTGTCCAGACAGGTTGTACTCGTCGAGTCAGTCCCCCGACTCGTCAAGTAGATCACTAAAACCCCCGCATAATGACAAGTCTACTCGACGAGTAGGGCCTCCAACTCGCCGAGTCCCAGAGTAGAATACCAAAATACTTGAATTAGTTTATGTACCAGGAACCGGGTGTTACAATTCTGTGCCAACCCGAAATTTCCATTATGTATAACATATCAAGTCAGTAGAAGTTAGAATGGTTGCAGGAAATTTTCAGACTTTTGGTATAAGTTTGGGTATTTCAGAATTTACACTTTAAGGAATATCAGGACAAAGCATGCACTAGGGTATTGTGCAACTCTATTATTCCAAAACTCTATGATATTAGAGTTCAATGCCTCAATAAAATTATTTTCTGCCAAAAACCCTAGGAGTAGATATAGGATTCTAAGCCATATTTATTCATTTGTTACATTTCCAACTAGAGAAAAGCCAATTTCTCTCTAAAGGATCTTCAGCTTTTCATTCCAAATTGTAATTTCTTCTATCTATGAATGATATAGGGCTTGTTATGTGTCTTAGCATCAAGAAATCACAAGGAAACATCTAGATTTAAGAGTTTACGGCCCAAGAAGTTCTTGGACCGTATACCCTTCTTTAAGGGGCAAAAAGTGCCCTAGTCCCTTCCTCTTTCAATGCAACTAGTTTAGACTTGTACCCTAATTTGTTTAGGACTAGAAAACACCCCTAGAACACCAAGAGTAAGGTGTTCACGTCCCAATGAGTTCTTGGACTGTGAACTCCAAACAAAAGGGCCAAATTGTGCTTTAAACTCTCCTAAAGCCTTGGACACTAGCCTAGATTAGTTCATAGTTAAATTAGGGACTTAAAATCACCAAAAACACCCTTCCAAGGGAGATTACGGCCGTAATCTCCAAGGGGTTTGGTTCCAGGGCCGTGAACTCCTCAAAGGAGTTAAAGGATGCCCTAAACTCTTCCAAAGACCTTGCCATTAAGTAGAAATGCTTCTTAGGGTCTTGTAAAGCCTCAAAACATCAAATGACCAAGTAAGTATGAACTTACGGCCGTAAAATCCTGAGTTTATGACCGTAAACTCATTTGTTGGTGACATTAGGGTCGTGAACTCCATTAGGGAGTTTTCCTTGAACCCTACACACACTAGCTTATCCCTACAACACCTAGATGCAATCCTAGGGGCTAATAACACTTATTAAAGGTGTTTAACATGTCCTAAGGTGTCTTGACTTTTTTTATTAGTTGTTTATAGAGTAATTAGATATATATATATATATATATATATATATATATATATATATATATATATGATATTATATGTTAACTAGGATCATAGCATGTGTTCAAGACTTCAATTGACACCTAGCCATCCTAGCTCTTCAGTTCATCCGTACCACTCACAACAGGTGAGTTCATACCACTTAATCAATGTTTTTAAATGTATTATGGGGGGGGGATACAAGTAGAATCATGCTAGTTATTATATCAATCACATGTGATTAATAAGCGGCATTCAAATGATTTACTACTCATTAGTTATTTTACCAAACAGTTTTCTTCACATGATTTTCATAAATGTTTTATATGTTTAAAACTCCTTATTAAACTATTTATTTTACACTGCAGGTTTCATTTCAAACTCATTTACAATTGTGTTTCAAAAAAATGTTTCTTTATACTTAAACTGTTTTATCAAAACCATGCGTTCAACCCGTTTTATAGATTGACATCAAGTCGATCTTTTCTTAGATAATAATCATGTTCAAAGGTTTTACAAAACTTATTTTATGCTTTTAGATTATCAATTGCATGCCTATGTATGTATAGTTATATAAGCAATGTTTAAAAGGCTTAGGAAGGCCTGCCCGCCCTATTTCCTTTTCGCCGTTGAGATGTGGTCTGGTGGGGTATCGGGTATCCGTCCGAAGGTCGTTTAAATATTAGTTATATATCATGTGTACATATATAGTCATAAAGGTTCTTCCAGTTCATTCAATACCCTTGGGTAGCAAGGGTATACGTCCATGTTCATACGTAGCAAAATCATTACTAGTAAGCTACCATAGGGTTAGTTCAGGAAGATACTAGAACTATTGCTAGAACACGATATCATACAATGAGTCAGTTCATTCATGAGTCAATACTTGCTATATAGAGAGAGAACCCACCTTACAGCTATTACACACATTACATTTACATGATTACATTTACATGAGTACATTTACATGATTACATTTACATGAGTACATTTACATGATTACATTTACATGAGTACATTTATATGATTACATCTACATGAGTACATTTACATGAGTACGCTTACATAGATAATATATGATGAGTTACTAGTACATTTTATATGTATAGATTCTGTTATATAATCCTCATTCTTATCTTCACTTTGTGATACAATCACATAATCGGCGAGATAGATTGGATTTAATATCCTAGTACCAAAGGATATGTTGCGGGATTAACCATTCCTAAAATCTCTGTTAGCTACAGAGGTAAAAGCACATCCACCAATGTCAACAGTGGATACCATTACAGGTATACTTTAAGGGACTAACTATTCCTACACCCAGCTGTTAGCAACAGAGGTAAATGTACATCTACGGATGTCTTCAGTTAACACTGTTAGTTACCCTAGTACCAAAGGGTAATACTTACGATATTTATATTATTACCTTTATCTTGTGACGCATTCACATAACCGATGAGGTGAATTATATTTGAGTATCCTTGTCACACCCCCGAACCAGACAGCGGAAACGGCCGAGGGCTGTTGTGACTCAATTGAATACCATCACAGTGAATATACATGAAACATAACATCATTCATCACCATGCATTGACATAGTACAACTGGTAGTGTTTACATTTAGTACATTGTTTCATAACATTACATTACCAAAAAGTTAGATTGTTCGATACTAGATAAACAAACAACAAGACATCACTGAGTACATTTTTCCCTTCGATTTACCTGTTACCTGAGAATACAAGTATTTTGAAAAACGTCAACATATGAAATGTTGGTGAGTTCATAAGTATTGTTTGAAAGATAATGTTTTGTATTGTTTCGAAAACCACCAGAAAATCCGATATTTTCTTAAAAGAGTATAGTATATAAAAAAAAGTGTGAAGATCCGTAAGTATACTTGATTATTTCTAAAAAAAATTGTTAGACTTGGTATGCATCTTGTAGGTGTATGACTTGAAAAACCCTAGGAAAACCCGATGTTTTCCTAATACTTTGAATTATGCGTTTTCTATTTTGTTATATCGTTGTGACGTGTGTATTCGATAGTTCCAGGTGACGTTGGATTAATTATGGGTTGTGAATTGTTATAAACACGCATTAATGAAAACGACTAGTTTACAACTATACAAACGATCCCTTAGGCGTCGTTCGTACTATTCACTTAATCCAATCACCCTAACTTCTCATAGCCCCACAACCGAGGAGGAAAGACAGCACGAAGCCCTCGGTAATTCAATAAGTCGTTCAAGGCTATCGTGAATGCGAAGGGCCCTTGGCCCGGACCGCATTGGTGAATTCCTGACTTTACTGGCAGTACCAAAGGACCCTTGGGGCCCAATAGCACAAAAGCCATTGAAAGTCCTTTTACACGGAATTAGGTCATATAAGACCCAACAACATGTAAGCGAGTTTCCTTCGGGCCTAAAGATCATGTCATTGGGCTAGCTAGGCCCAACAAGCACGATTTGAAACTTTCGGGCCCAAAGATGGTGTATCGACGTTTGGTGAATTCCCACATGTGTATTGACTTCCCGTAATTTCAGCGTGTGTATTGTAGTATCGTCGCATATAGATTTCTGATTCATTATTGATTCGAGACCGAATCAATTCGTTTGGTAACGGTTTTTGGTGTTGAAGGTGTATTATGTTTCGTCGGTAGTCGTGGTACTAGTATTTTAGCATAACGGATTTATTGTCTGACACATTAGAATTTTACTTTTTACAGCCCTTTTCTTATGGATAATTTACACTTTTGACCCTTTGTATAAAAGAATTTCCATTTTAGTCCTTAAACCATTTTTCTTGACACTTTAGTATCAAAACTTGTTGAAAAGGTATTTTTCAGCTCAAATTTGTTTGGAAAACAGTTTTAGTCCCTCAAAATGAAGTTTTCTCGGCTGAAACCTCTATTTTCACAATTTTTACACTTTTGGCCCAAAATAGAAATTTTTTGCATCTTTAGTCCCTTTTAAATATGAAAGGTATTTTTAACCCTTGAAATGGACTTGGAGCACTAGTAGTCCTCTGTTTTATAGAAAATCACAGTTACAGCCCCTCTAATTTAAAAATCTCGCAATTTGGGCCTTATTGGGCCGAAAGGTTCATTTTTGGCGCATTAGGTTTAAAAATTCACATTTTAATCCTTCAAGAGAGTAAATTTTCGGAAAATACATTTTTGAAACTGTTTTGACTCATCTCAACCCTCAGAATTTGTATTTTGTCATTTTGGGCCCTTTAACTTTATATTTTTAACATTTTGAGTCCAAAAATGGGATTTTAGCCCAAAGAAGTTCGTATTAACCAACTTGGTTATTTTTCTAGAGTTGATTTGTATGAAATAATATGATTTATACTTATTTCATTCAACATAATGTAGATCTCGGTTTTGAGTTCTTTTTGACTAGATCCAACACCATAATTACATAAGAACATGTAAATAAACATAGAAATCACACAAAGCATACATATACTCATAGATCTACACATTTGCTTGTATTCTCCCCCCATAAAACTTATAAAAACCGAAAATAGGGGGTATGAAGCTCACCTTTGGGTGTGGTTTCGGCTTTTGGAAGAAAGTGAGAAGAAAATTTGGCCTTAGTACCTCTCCTTGGAAGATCTCGAACTTAGAGAGTTTCTAGGAGAGTGATCAAGATTTTTACATGGATTAGGAGGAGATTTTGATAAAACAAAGTACCTAAATCATAGATCCAAACTTGATCTTACCTTAGGTGAAGAATTTTTGGAGATATCTTCTTGAAAGCTCCTTAGATCTCGAAATTTTAGAGGAGAAATGAGAGAGTTTCTTGAGAGAAAAGTTGAGTGAAATGTGTGTGTGTGTGTGTGTGTTTGAAATCGGCCAAGAACAAGAAGAGAAGGGAGAGAGAGAGGTTTGAAAAGATAGTTGCATGGATATATGTGTGTTGCATGGAAATCCTAGGTACAAAAGTGAGGTGTCACCCAACAAAGTCAACGCTCCTTCTTTGTGGGCTTGGGCCGAAAATAGAGAGGGGAGAGAGGGGATTTTTGGGCTTTTTGTCCTTAAGCCCATGTTATAGTTAGGTTGGGTGATTTTTAGCCCTATAAAATATAAGTGTGATTTTTATGCTTTATTAGCCTAGATTAGGTTAATTATGGTCCATAATAGTTCATAATATTTAATTAATTTCATTCTAGGCCCAATATGGCCCAAAATGATGAAATAAATGAGAGTGGGTCCAATTAGAGCCCATTTAAGAGTTCTAAGTCCAAGATGGTCAAATTGGAAGCTTATTGGTCCGTTGGGCCCAATAAGGAAGTCCTAGACCAAAATGGACCTAAACAAGAACTTCTAGAGTTCCCAATTGCTTGTTGAGTATTTTGTAATGCTTGTATGGTGTATTTGATTGCAAATTTTTGTTGTCATAAAGTAAGATACTTGATATAGGGAGTATCTGAAGGTTCTAATGAGCGGATTGAAGAGTGATGTTATGGTTCGAGTACCATACATTGGAGCGGATTGAGGATTGATGTTATGGTTTGAGTACCATACATCGGAGCGGATTGAAGAGTGATGTTATGGTTCCAGTACCATACATCAGAGTGGATTTAAGAGTGATGTTATGGTTCGAGTACCATACATCGGAGCGGATTGAGGAGTGATGTTATGGTTCGAGTACCATACATCGGAGCAGATGGAGGAGTGATGATATGGTTCGGGTACCATACACCAGCGCATATTGAGAAGAGATGTCATGGGGTGAGTACCATGGTTCGTAGTGAATGATGCTTATGGTTCTCCGGTTATTCGGTCACGATTGATGAGGTAGAGATTGGACCCTATGGGTTTTAGGCATATGGGCCATGATTGAGTTCGAAGAGCCATCCCTTGAGAGGGAGGTCGAAAGCCTTTCAAAGTATTTTGGTAAGGAGTCAGAAGGGGGTGGGGGAGAATTTTGGTCTGAGTTGAGCAATCAGTCGATAGAGGAGATGTCACCTTCTATGACCTGGGTGGTGCTATTTATGTTCGTGTGTGGAACATGAGAGGCATGATGTTTAAGTTTTGGGTTTGGAGGTAAACCCTGCAGGATGTCAATGATGATGATTTTCTATCAGAGTATCAGGTAGCATGTGTGCCACGAGGCAGTGATTTACCATGAGCAGATAGTCAGTTAGGACTGAGATGGTCGAGGACCACGTTACACCTATTTGAGTATAGTAGGGTGTATTGTAGAGGTCTCAGTGGGGAGTCCAGTCGAGTTAATCAGTGCAGTGGTTTTTCTATATATGTTGGGTATTGAATATGGGAGTGGGTCCTTGCTCTTGGGATGATCCATGTGTTGGAACGTCGGTTGGTGAGTCGAGGTGGGGGAGTATGATGATTTCGTGGTCCAGTCTATGAGTCAGTGATGTTTTTGGACAGTTGAGTTGTTTGGTATTGGATTGGTACGAGACTTGGAATGACTAGAGGCAGTCGTGACGAGAAGTTCTTGAGGATTTCATCTGAGGTTCAGAGTTATGAGATCGATTGATTTCCTTAAAGGGGATTATCGGGCGTTGCGTAGCACTTTCCAGGGGCAGGTGCGTTATTGCTGGTGAAAAATAGTTTGTGAGGTGGTTGATGTGTCAGATAGTGATGGTTCGAACCCTAAGTGGGGGAGAACCGGGTGGTTTATTGAGAGAACCAGAGATTTGTGCAAGAGCAGTTAGGGGTTGGATACAGAAACCTGCGGCTTGAATTCATGAGATCAAGGTCATTAGTGATCAAGGAAAGGTGCAGGGCGAGATAATGCATGTGGTATATGTCTGAGAGAAGGATGGGTGTCTCCACGACGGGTGGTCAATGGTCAGGAATCTGGTGGTGGTCAGAGTCGTTTCAAGAGGAAGACTCGTAATGATGGTATAGGCTGTTGAGAACTTCTGGATTGAAATATGGGTAGAAGATTGTCGAGTAGCCAACTCCCGGGCTGGGATGTGTATTCTTGCTTGGATTTTGAGCAGTAGTGGAAAGGGTTTCGGAGGATCATCAGTGTGTTTTGAAGAGTTAGCGCCTTCCTTGTATTCCAATTGAGTGTTTGGATGCACTGAAGTTGCGCATTGAGTGAAATAGGAAATTATTATGGGATTCAGAGGAAATGTATTGTTGTATGTGTATGGTGGTGGGAGTAAGGGAATCAGTGGTAGAGGTAGGACATTGTGATGCTCTGTTAGGGTGTTCCGTGGTTTCCGCGTATAGCGTCGCGATTTTGGAATTATTTAGAGTCTTGGGTTTAAGATGACTAGTGATGTATCATGTATCCACGGTTCCAGTGGGAGCCCTTCATGTATTGTCATCAAGAGGGATTGTTTAATGAAGTGGATCTCCGCTGATGTAGGTTCTATGTTATGGCGGTTGCCGACAGAGTGTGTAATGCATATCGGGGCAAGTGTGTGTGTAACTATCTATGATAGTCTTCGGTGCATGAGTTAGTGATCATAGTGTGGCGTTGTAATGAGAATGAGAGCATAGGGTGAAGCTACGGGGAGCCGTAGTATTCACCAGTCAGAGGATGTTGTGATGCTACGGGGAGCCGTAGTACTCACGAGTCAGAGCGAGAGAGAGAGAGATAGAGAGAGAGAGAGAGTCGTGATGCTACGGGGAGCTATAGTATTCGCCAGTCAGAAGGTGTTATGATGCTACGTGGAGCCGTAGTACTCACAAGTTAGAGGGAGGTGATGGGTTTTAGCCATAAGAACTTTCCTATGTGCGCATGCAAAACACTAATGCTTGGATCTAGGCTTTCTAATTAAACATGCTTTGAATCCAAGACTTCTAATGGCTAATTAGGTTAAATAACAACATTGAAATAGATCTAGAACCATACCTTTGAATTCCTTGTTGATCTTGTAGTCTTGGAGCTTCTAGAATCACAAATGTCACTCCTCTAATGGCTTACAAAGACCAATAGCAAGGAAGATGATTTAGGAGAGAGGAGAGGGGAGGAAATCGGCCAGGGCTTCTCTACTTTAGGTTAGGTGCCGATTTCCCTTAGCCATGGGGTCTATTTATACTTGTAGACTCCTTAAGGGTTACAACCTAAACCCTAATTGGATAATCTTCGCTTAAGGCTATCCAAATCCTTTCCTTAGATAAGCAATGGACGATTTTGAAGCTATCCTTGCTTCTAGAATCCGTCCACTATATATCTATATGGATTTATAGTCTAAAGCTTAACTATCAAACAATTGACACTTTATACCCCTTTATTTAATTAATCTCTTTAAGTCACCAAATTAATTCCAATTAATTCTTTGACTTATATTAATCAAATAATAATATATTATTCTTTATATTATTCTCATAATATATTAATAATATTCACTCTCTCTTAATAAATCATCCTATCAAGTTGCTATGGTGAAGGCAACCCAAAAGGACCATATAGAACCGGGTCAAATACTTGCCTAATATAGTTGCAGCCTTAGACACTATTCCAACAGTCTCCCACTTGGAGAAGTCTAGTAACTATATGCACAAGTACAATTCGGTTTGCAATCGTAGCTCTCAAAGATGCTGTCAAACTCTGGTCTAATCAATATTGTCCTTTAGACAAGGGAACGTACAGTCCTCTGTTAGATATCATGCTGACAATCCTATGGAATGATTACTCATGCATTTAGGTTTCTCGATCTCTGATTTATTTGACATAAAACTTAATCAAACACATCAATTCAGTTCTGACCGGGCCCAACACATAAGTCAAATCAAATCATCGAGCGGCCGAGATATCGCTTTTACCTTCTTAGATAAAAGTTACAGATAAACTTCGACTTATATGCATTTACTTATTCATTAACCAACTATACACAACAATGTGTTTTATAACACCGAGTTACTGATGCGTTTTCGCATTATCAATGTACAATCAATTAACAAATAACAAACCATATATCTAGGTTTTAAGACTATATGATATTATCGTCTTGTGATCATCCTTTTATATCATATTCCATAAGGTGATTCCAGCAAGCGCGGGTTTGTTCCAATGCTCAAAACTAGTTCATAAGCACTCATGAACGTTGCAGCAGCCCTTTGCTATGTCTAACACCATTTAGACATTCTACACACCAATTCATGAAAATCTTCATTCATATCTACTTCCATCATAAGAACGATTGTGGACAATTTGAACAATTCGATTATTCCTAATAAACTCAATTATTCTGGAAGTCAAAACATGCAAAGTGAAACAATAGTTAAACAATTAACATAAGACAGTAACATTACTCATAAATAAAACTCCTTTATTTAATCATTAAATGTTAATTACATTTATCTATTACACGTTTCTAATACTATCTAATCTATGCTAATATCATCCTTCAGCCCAATACTCCTAGCATGCTACAAGTGCTTAACCTTACTCAGTCCCTTCGTAAGCGGATCTGCTGGGTTATCTTCTGATGATATCCTCTTCACTACGAGTTGTCCTTCTTCTACCCGATGTCTGATGAAGTGATATTTTCTATCGATATGTCTTGATCTACCATGATACCTCGGTTCCTTGGTCAAGGCAACCGCTCCTTCATTATCACAGAAAATCTCCATGGGCGCCTTTATGGCAGGTACAACTCCAAGATCACCGATGAAGTTCTTTAGCCATATTGCCTCCTTCGACGCTTCGCTCCCTGCAATGTACTCTGATTCGCACATTGAATCAGCTACGGTCTCCTGCTTGGAACTCTTCCATGTTACTGCTCCTCCATTTAGGGTAAAGACCCAGCCCGACTGCGAACGGTAGTTGTCCCCGTCGGTCTGAAAACTGGCGTCACTATACCCTCGCACCTTCAAGTCATCACTCCCTCCGAGGACTAAGAACCATTCCTTTGTCCTCCAAAGGTACTTAAGGATGTTCTTCACCGCAATCCAATGTGCTCTGCCAGGATTCCCTTGATATCTGCTAACCATGCTCAAAGCGAAGGCTACATCAGGACGAGTACAAGTCATAGCGTACATGATTGAGCCAACTGCGGAAGCGTATGGTACTCGGCTCATTTCTGCTATTTCAGCTTCGGTACTCGGACTTTGAGTCTTACTCAACTTGGCATTACTTTGTATCGGTAATTCTCCCTTCTTTGAGTTTTCCATACTAAAACATTTTAGTACCTTCTCTAAGTAAGTATTCTGACTAAGTCCAATTAGTCTCTTACTTCTTTCTCTTACTATCCTTATTCCCAAAATGTAAGAAGCCTCTCCGAGGTCCTTCATAGCGAAGCACTTCCCGAGCCAGGACTTAACCTCCTGCAGAGTCGGGATGTCATTTCCTATGAGTAATATGTCATTGACATATAGAACGAGAAAGCTTACTATACTCCCACTGGCTTTGACATATACACAAGATTCGTCTTCGCTTCGTACAAATCCAAACTCTTTGACTTTCTCATCGAAGCAAAGATTCCATCTGCGAGACGCTTGCTTAAGTCCATAAATGGACTTCTCAAGCTTACACACTCTATTCGGATGCTTCAGATCCACAAACCCCTCTGGCTGAGCCATGTAAACATCCTCAGCCAACTTTCCGTTAAGGAAAGCAGTCGTGACATCCATTTGCCAAATCTCATAATCATGAAATGCGGCAATTGCTAGCATCACTCTAATAGATTTAATCTTCGCAACTGGTGAGAAGGTCTCATCATAGTCAACTCCGGGAGTTTGAGTAAAGCCCGTCGCAACCAATCACGCTTTATATGTGTGCACGTTTCCATCCACGTCGGTCTTCTTCTTGAAGATCCATTTACACCCAACGGTCTTACGTGCGGGCACATAATCAACCAAATTCCAAACTTGGTTATCATACATGGATTGGATCTCGCTATTCATTGCCTCTTTCCACTTCGCAGACTCCGGGCCTACCATGGCTTCCTTATAGCTATTAGGTTCATCAAGATTTACTAGTGTACCATCACTAATATACGTGTCCCCTTCGGTAGTAAGATGAAAACCATAAAACTGGGGATGAACTCTAACTCTATCGGAACGTCTAAGAGGTAAGGATTCGTCAATCGGTTCAACCGGAGTTTCCTCCTCGGGTTGAGGGCCAGCGGTAAAGGTTCCTTCATCTATTGACTCTTGAATCTCTTCAAGTTCGATTTTCCTCCCACTGTCTCCTTGGCTTATGAGTTCTCGCTCTCGGAAAACTCCTCTCCTTGCAACGAAGACAACAATGTCCTTCGGTCTATAGAAGAGATATCCAAAGGATCTCTGCGGGTAGCCGATGAAAATACATCGCTCACTTCGAGGTTTGAGCTTGTCGTGAGTATCTCGTCTTACGAAAGCCTTGCAACCCCAAACCTTGATGTGTGCCAACGAGGGAGCTTTCCCTGTCCACATCTCGTGAGGTGTTTTGGCAACCTTCTTAATAAGGACTCGGTTAAGGATATGGGCGGCAGTCTCTAAGGCATACCCCCAAAAGGAGAAAGGTAGTGAAGCACGACTCATCATAGAGCGAACCATATCTAATAAGGTTCGATTACGCCTTTCTGCCACACCATTCAACTGCGGTGTCCTAGGAGGCGTCAATTGCAAAACTATTCCACACTCCTTGAGATAATCATGGAATTCAAGACTTACGTACTCTCCTCCTCGATCAGATCGAAGCATCTTGATTTTCCTACCCAATTGATTCTCCACTTCATTCTTGAACTCTTTGAACTTTTGGAAGGTTTCTGACTTTTGCTTGATTAAATAGATATACCCATATCTACTATAATCATCGGTAAAAGTCACGTAGAAGCGGTTCCCATCCTTCGTGGTTGATCTCAACGGTCCACATACATCGGTATGTATTAGGTCCAATAGACCCTCACCCCTTTCACACGTACTTGTGAAGGGTGACTTAGTCATCTTTCCAAGTAAACAAGACTCGCATGTGTCATCTTCTCTAAGGTCGAATGACTCCAACACTCCATCCTTTTAGAGTTGGGCTATGCGTTTCTTGCTGACATGTCAAAGACAACAATGCCACAAGGATGCTTTATCCATACTAGTGGAAGAATCTATATTCAAAACATCGTTTCCTAAGTTATCAGCAATCATAAAAGTTTCATAAATTCCATTACATGGTATAGCTTCAAAGTAAAAGTCACCATTTAGATAAGACAAAATAGAACCATTCTCATTATTAAAAGAAAATCTAAATCCTTGTCTATATAAACCATGAAATGAAATGATGTTTCTAGCCATTTCTGGCGAATAGCAACAATTGTTCAAATCTAAACACAAATTATTCCTAAGCACTAAAGAATACACTCCAATCTTGGTCACAGGCGACGATCTTCTTTTGCCCATGATTAGATTGATCCTTCCTTGCTCCACATCCCTACTTCTTCTTAGTCCCTACACATTAGAACAAATGTGGTAACCATAACCGGTATCAAGAACCCAAGAAATAGCATGATTAGAATCGTTAGATTTAATTGTGTATATACCTGCAAAAGATGGCTTGATCTTTCCTTCTTTGATTGCTTGCAGGTACTCTGGGCAGCTTCTCTTCCAATGTCCTATCTTGTGGCAATGGTGGCACTCTGCCTCCTTCGGGTTAGGACAGGGCTTAGCGGAATCAACTTTGGTCCCACTAGAAGAGGCACCATCTCGGGCTTTGACCTTGCGATAGTTCTTTGATGAAGCCTTCCTCTTCTTTCCTTTTTCTTGACCAATAGCCAAGACAGGAGCAGTAGGCGGATTAGGAGTAGGTGCAACAGACTTGTCCTTGAAGTCGCTCTAAGCGACCCTCAAGAGACCTTGGAGTTTGCTTAGGGTGCCCTCTTCTTTGTTCATGTGGTAGGTCATCCTAAATTGGTTGTACATTGGAGGAAAATAGTGAAGCACCATGTCGATCGGCAAATCTTCCCCAATGTCAACATTTAACTTGCGAAGGTGGTCGACATACCTTTCCATCTTTCGCAGGTGCACGGTAAGAGATTCTCCATGACCCATCTTAGCGGAAATCATGTTGGTGAAAATCTCATAACGCTCTTGTCTCGCGTTCTGGTGGTATCTCTCCAATAAGTCTTGGTGCATCTCGTACAGGTACACGTCCTCGTAGGACTTTTGGAATTCGGAGTTCATGGTGGCAATCATGATGCAATGTACCTTCGTTGCATCTCGCTCATGAGTCTCAAAAGCGGTGATTTCGGCCGGAGTAGCGATTTCAGGGTTGATTTTCTCGAGCTTCTCATCGATGACATACTCCTTATCCTCATAGCGAGCAATGGTGCGAATGTATCTTATCCATTCGCTAAAGTTCGTTCCATCGAAGGTGACCTTTTAGCAAAGGCTCATCAACGTGAAAGAACTAGCAGCAGTGTTGTTTGCGTTCGACATTTACAAAAGAAAAAGGACAAAAATAGATTAGAACAAGAAACCCTAATTATCACCCAATAAGAAAAATTAGTGCTAGGATCCAACAATAACATTTACATACTAGAAAAGGGATGCCGTAATCTAACATGCAAATAAATTGAAGGTAAGTGAATGACGATTCACTAATTCTCCATCACAAAAACTTAACTATTAGTCCTATGTGTATTGAGAATTCCTAGGTTCGGATGAGATTCATTGAAACTATTCAACAGCATGTTAAAATCTCGATATGCCCCTCTTGTTTGTGACTAGGATACCAAGGATCACAAAGCGGGTGTGAATTACCATGTAAATTCACATGGTGCCTTCATTGTAACGATCACCTATTCGATGTGCCGGTAAACCACACATGCTCCATCGAACTATGATAAACAATGAATCACCCTTTGCCACCTTTGCTTAGAACCAATTAGTGTGCCGGTAAACCACACACGCTCCACTAACTTCTTAGCAAGGGTACAAAGTGTAATTTCATGGGATTGCATCAATTCACTTTTCCTAAAGTAACTAAGATTGGGAAATTTTAAAAAAATGTGTAGTTACTTTGTATTACATATTATACTTTTAATAAGAGGATGAGGTTACCCTATCCTACCCGTTCGGCTAACGACCCTCCACCAATCAAGCAAGCGGTGGGTGTGAGTGTACACCCATTAAGCACCATTTTATAGGCCGCAACCTTA
This sequence comes from Lactuca sativa, assembly GCF_002870075.4. Taxonomy (NCBI): domain Eukaryota; kingdom Viridiplantae; phylum Streptophyta; class Magnoliopsida; order Asterales; family Asteraceae; genus Lactuca; species Lactuca sativa. The sequence goes on from NC_056628.2 coordinate 116,103,506, forward strand.
TACCCACCTTATAGATCGGCTTCGTGAATGAGGCCTACTAACAGTAAGACTAGCATTTAGTTATACATATATATATATATATATATATATATATATATATATATATATATATATATATTATTCTAGTAATATCATATTAGTATAGGGTTGTATTTTAAACCTTTTAAAATCTAGGGTTTGAAATTTAAGTTGTCTAAATTAAAACTTTTAATCACAAATATAAATTTCAAAACTTGAGGGCAAGTTTTAAACATTTAAAAAATAGAGGATCAAATAACAAATAATTCCAATTAACAATTAATATCCTAATTATCTATATTTGATTTTATTCAAGATTTCTTTGAAAGATAATTACCAAAATAATTATAATAATTAATTAATTATCACATAAGGAAATTAAATATTTTATTAGTTGATAAATACCTTTAACTAGATCAAGATAATAGTCATATATATCAAAAAATCGGATTTAGGTTGATCTATTATGATTAAGGTAAGTTTCCATAAGATAATTATGAAAAAATCCCGAATCTGGCCATTCCTGACGCTTGGACTCGCCGAGTGCACAAAGGGACTCGTCGAGTCAGGCCTACTCGCCGAGTCCACTTTGGAACTCGCCGAGTCCATGAATCAGAAACCAAAAAATCGAATTTTGTAGGTTTGTTTCAGTTAATCAAGCAACAATTTAAAGAAAACCAAGCTAGGCTCTGATACCACTGATGAGTTATAGCCATAAGAACTTTCCTATGTGCGCATGCAAAACCCTAATGCTTGGATCTAGGCTTTCTAATTAAACATGCTTTGAATCCAAGACTTCTAATGGCTAATTAGGTTAACTAACAAGATTGAAACAAATCTAGAACCATACCTTTGAATTCCTTGTTGATCTTGTAGTCTTGGAGCTTCTAGAGTCACAAATGTCACTCCTCTAATGGCTTACAAACACCAATAGCAAGGAAGATGATTTAGGAGAGAGGAGAGGGGAGGAAATCGGCCAGGGCTTCTCTACTTTAGGTTAGGTGCAGATTTCCCTTAGCCATGGGGTCTATTTATACTTGTAGACTCCTTAAGGGTTACAACCTAAATCCTAATTGGATAATCTTCTCTTAAGGCTATCCAAATCCTTTCCTTAGATAAGCAATGGACGATTTTGAAGCTATCCTAGCTTCTAGAATCCGTCCACTATATATCTATATGGATTTATAGTCTAAAGCTTAACTATCAAAGAATTGACAGTTTATACCCCTTTATTTAATTAATCTCTTTAAGTCACCAAATTAATTCCAATTTATTCTATGACTTATATTAATCAAATAAAAATATATTATTCTTTATATTATTCTCATAATATATTAATAATATTTACTCTCTCTTAATAAATCATCCTATCAAGTTGCTATGGTGAAGGCAACCCAAAAGGACCATGCACAACCGGGTCAAATACTTGCCTAATATAGTTGCAGCCTTAGACACTATTCCAACAGGAGGGAGTCGTGGTACTATGGGGAGCCATAGTACTCACTAGTTAGTTGGCGTTGTGATACTACGGGGAGCCGTAGTACTCACTAGTCAGAGGTTGTCGTAATGTTGCGGGAAGCCATAGTACCCACTAGACGGCAAGAGAGTGTGATGTTGGCGTGTTCTCTGATAAGTGCATGATGCAGAAGAGTTTTAGGCTTGAGTAGCCCTAGTGTTGAGTTTTTGTAGCCTAGTGGTTAAACCGGGGCGAGACTGGGGTATCCGTCTCTGTCAGGAGGGTCAGCAAGGCGCACGGGAGAATATACGTAGCAGGAGCCAGAGGTTAGAGTTGAGTCGATCTTCGATTGGATTGTAATTTTTATGAGGAAATGGGAATTTTATGACTTGCATGTCACTGGGCCGTGATAGTGGTCAAAGGGAGGAAGTTAGTGAGATATTTTGGATCATGTTATGTGTGACCTTTGGGGGTTCAGCTGTGGGGCCAAAAGCTGACCTGGTGCTCGGTATCGAAGATGAATATGAGAAATGAGCTAGAGTTTAGCATGGTGATGTATGTGGACACTTCAGAGCGAGCGAACGATTCAGGCGCTCGAGGATATGTTTTGGGCATGCGTATTAGATTTCAGGGGGAAATTGTGGCCCGCATTTGCCCTTGGCAGAGTTTTCCTACAATAACAGCCATCATTTATGCATCAATATGCCACCCTTTGAGGTGTTGTAGGGAAGGGGGTGTCAGACCCCATTTGATGGGGAGAGGTAGAGCAATGTGTGATGGGAAGTACAGAGATTGTGCTTCAGATGTCAGAGCAGATTCCGCAGGTCAGGCAGAGGTTGTTGACCGCTTAGAGTCGCCAGAAGAGTTATGCGGACAGGCGCCGGTCCGAGCTCGAATTTTTGGTCGGTGACTGTGTACTCCTGAAGGTCTCTCCTTAGGAAGGAGTGATCCGATTCAGGAAGAGGGGCAAGTTGGGGCCCCGATATATCGGTCCTTTTCGGGTGATCGTGAGGGTAGGCAGGGTAGCCTACCGGTTGGAGCTACCTTCAGAGCTAGGTCAGATCCATGACACTTTCCATGTGTTGCAACTGCGAAAGTGTATAGTCGAGGAGTTGGCAGTAGTGCCATTAAAGGATATTCAGGTGGATGTGGGCCTGAACTACATTGGGAGACCGGTGGCTAATCGAGATTGAAAGATCAAGGTTCTGAGGAACAAAGAGGTGGCTCTGGTGCAGGTCCAGTGGCAACACCGGAAGGGGTCAGAGCTTACTTGGGAGCCGGAGCGCGAGATGCGTGTGCAGCATCCGGAGTTGTTTCTAGAGTGAGACTTCGAGGGCGAAGTCTGATTCTTGTGGGGGAGAATTTTAACATCCGGATATCCAGGTATGGGAATTTGAGTATTTTATATTGGGGAATAAGGAGACTCGGCGAGTTGACGCCTCAATTCGTCGAGTAGGATCGCGTTTTGGGGACCAGTTTAATGAAGGGACTCGATGAGTCGGGTATTTGGACTTGCCGAGTTGGTGCTGTCAAGGAAAACCCTAATTGTCCGGGTTTGGGACCTATTTAAAGGCCCTTATGGCCTCCAGTGGCGGCCACCTACACCTTTCAGAGACTCCTATCGAACTAGAGAGCTGAGAGAGTGAAGAAGAGCCATTTTGGAGCATTCTTGAAGTGGTTGTGCAATGGAGTAGTCATTTCCAGCAAGTGGAGGTCAAGGGGGGTGTCGATTCAGAGCTTCTGAGCTTGTATCTTCACCATAGAGGTATCAAATCGTTCTCCCTTTTCTGTTTTGGGTAAAATTGGTGATTTTAGGGTTTTCTAGCTTCTTTTATGGCTTGATTTGTGGACTATAGTGTCCCATTGAGTGTGAAGTCATAGATCTGGACCCAAAGAGGTCTAGAGAGTCCCTTCCATCCTACTTTATGCATTCTATTTGGAGTTTTGAGCTAGGGTTGTTATGTAGTGAAGGGTTTCACCCAAATGAGGTTGTAGAACCTTGCATGAGTGCCCAAGGTTCGACCTTTTCGTGGATATTGGCTTTGAGGGAGTTAGATTTATGTGTTGGTGAAGCAGATCTGACCTCAGAAGGTCAGATGAGGGTTGTCATGGGAGCAACTCGCTGAGTCCATAGGCAGACTCGACAAGTCGAGTCGGGGTTGCCCCGTGTTTCGTTGCCGAGTAACTCGACGAGTGGAGAGGGAACTCGTCATGTCTAAGAGGTTTAAAAACGATTTAGAGAACCCGCATGGACTCGTCGAGTCACTCTTGTGTACTCGCTAAGTCTGTTCAGTGTTGACCTTTGACTTGAGTTGTCTTATGTTGACTTTGGGAGTTTCGGTCAACAGAGGTACTAGAGGTCAGGGAGGGGTAAAATGGTCTTTTACCCATTACCTGACTAGAGAGGGAAAGAGTAATCGCTGGTTAATTAGAGTTGGGACTTCAAGTATTAGTTAGAGATATTTGCCTTATGTGTTAGGCGGTGGCGAGTCCGAGGTTCACATGTGCAGATAATTGCTTTCTGATTTCCAGGTGAGTCTTCTCACTATACTTTACCTTGAGTAGGTAACCAGAGTTATGTGACAGAGTATTTGTATGCTGTGTATGTTATGTGTTGTACTGCATTATTTCTATGTGATTTTGCTATGCATGTTTACAGAGTTAGAACCGGAAGGTTCCCAGAGTTAGAACCGGAAGGTTCACAGAGTTAGAACCGGAAGGTTCACAGAGTAGGGTCCACAGACCCATATAGTTATAGCCTCGAGTGGCTAATATGTGTTACGTGTGTGGTATTTTGGGGAACTCATAAAGCTTCATGCTTACAGTGTTTTGTGTTATGTGTTTCAGGTTTCTCTCAGGATCACGGGACGACACCAACTCGATTGTACACACCAGAGAAAGAGTCATATTTTGAGAATCTTGGTTTATTATGCAAGTGAAAATGGAGTTATGTTTTGTAATTCGATTATGAATGAGATTTTAAGCAAAGTGTTTTTAATATTTAAACGATTATTTTTAAATGAAAAATTGTTTTGAAATTTTCGGCATTTGTCACACCCCAAAACCGATCACAGCGGAATACGTTTCGGGGTGGAGGATGTCATGTACAGTATCATCACAATTGCATAATAGTAAAAACAAGAAACATACAACCATTGCATTACATAGTGAGTTTAATTACAAGTGTGTTTGTAATGTTTAGCAAACACCAAAAGTAATACAAAAATAAGAGATGGATCTTGTATGCTCCACCTTCTCCAAAATGCTGCACCTATACCTGTCTATCTTTGACCTGAGGATACAAGTTATTTTGAAAACGAATATCAGCATAAAGCTGGTGAGTTCATAAGAGTTTAGTGTGAGTTTTTGTACAAAAAGCTTTAGAACCGATAGTTTGAAAAGCTGCAATTTTACATTCATCAGTAGCAGAAAATCCTATATTTCCAGAAATACATTGTAGGTGAAAATCTTTAAGAAACATGTCATTTTCTCTTTGAAAACCATTTATTGTAAAAGTATAATAGTGGATTTCCATTAAGTAATGCAATACAGTAGATTATGCCTGAAGTCAATAACAGTGGTGCAAACATTCTTTAGTGTTAAATACTTGTTTACTTTGGGATATTAACTTAGCCTTTAGTTTAGTATTTTAGTGTAGTTATAGTGTATTCCTTGTATGTTACCAATAGTATGTATAATAGCAGACCCCATGACGTTCCCGGTTATGCACTGTGTAGTGAAGTAGCGGCATCCCTGGGTCTGCACGGCTCGGATTGAAGTTATCAGTCGGGAATTAATAGTGTCTGCCCCGTATAGATCTATACATGTAGCGTCGTTCTCCTGGTGGAAAACTCTGGGCGTAGTGCGTAGCGAATAGAGTATCTCATAGTAAGTTAGTGTGTTATCTCCTGATTAGTGCTTTCTCTTGTATTATAGTGTAGTAGTCTTTTCTATAACTCGTAGTGTGTTCTCTTATTAGTATATAGTATCGTAATAGTGTGTATTATAGAGGGTAGAGTAGTAGCTATAGCGAGCAATAGTGGCCTTAACTATACCTATTATAGTTAACTTAGTGTGTATCGTTCTTGTCAATTTAGTGGTTTTAAACATCGAATGAAATGAAAATACTCGTATCCAACACTAATATATATGATATATAATTAAGAAGTCAATGACAGTCGGACGGACAGCAACTACTTTAAGCCCACAATCAAACAAGAACAGGAAATAGGGCGAGCTATCGGTCCTAAGTCCTTCAAGTCGTACTTATATAAATATATTAGTGTGGTTACATTTTATAAGGAATTTATTTAATAAAAATCTTGTCAAAAAGGAACATTTAGAAAATAGTTTATTAATCCAAAATAGTTTGAAAACGACAATCCTTTTATAAAACATAGTGGTAAATCACATGTGATTTGAACTACGGATAGTGAATCACATATGATTAATTTCCATAAGCATGTATATTTGACTTGTATCCCCCTCCCCCCTAAAACATATAAAAACATTTGAAAGGTTCATTAAAGGGGTATGAACTCACCTGAAACCGAGTAAATCAGGTAAATCGGGTGAAAGTGTCGGTTGACCGTTTGGTGTCAATTAAGGACTTATACACCCTTTAAGACCCTATTAACATGTGGGATAAGTGTTTTCAAAGTAATTAGTGACTTATATTCTATTTAAAGCATTTAAACATTCAAGCTTGATTAAAGGCCTAATGGTTGAGTACTAGAAGGTCAATGAGTTGTATGGAAGGAGTGTGTGACCTCACATTGGAGTTTACTCTCCTAAAACCCACCCTATGTGAGTTTATGGTTGGGAGGCCTTATCCCCCATGAGTTTACGGCTGTAAACTCATGGGAGGGGTGTTTTTGAATGCTATCTAGTCTCACATGCGAGAGGTGGTGGTTCTAGGGCATTTTACAAGGCCAAAGGGGGTAACAAGGGGCTCATGAGTTTACTCCCTTGGAGTTTACGGCCCAAAGGCCAGTCCTTGGGAGTTTACGGCCGTAAGCCTCATGGCTTGGCCGTGAACTCTTGTTCACTCCCCATTTCATGATGTTAAGGCCCTTATTCCATTTCCATTGATTTCTAGTGAAGGTATAAGGGTGTTTAGGGGCTTAAACCATCATTTTGGCTAGGTTTGGGGGAGTTTATAGTCTAAGCATATGCTTGGGCCGTAAACTCTAGTTTACCCCTCAAACATGGTGTTTTACTTGGCCTAAACTCGAATTGGAAGTTCCATAGGTTGCATCTTAAGTCCTAACATGCTTTGGAAGGGTTTTTGGGACTTTTAACATGGAAAAAGGGTGTTTACGGCCTAAGCATGTGCTTGGGCCGTAAACCCTTTTTAGTTCCCTAAAACTTATGGTTTTGATGATCAAAGGCTCCTAGGTATAACCCCTAACTAGTATCCAAGCTCAAAAGAAGAAAAATGGGGACTTTTGGCCATCTTTAGGCTGTTTACGACCTAAGGAGCTTCTTAGGCCGTAAACTCCTTGATCATGACTCATTCACACGATTTTTGAGATATAAACACATTTATGCATGTTTTAGAACAAGTTAGGGAAGAAACTCTTATGTTTCGAAGCCAGAATTCGCGGTTTTGGAGTCGGAATTGGGTCTAGAAAGAGAAAGTAGTGAGAGAGTGTATGCTTGGGGTGGTAAAAGGGTGTAGAGTGGCATTCAATTTCCTTAAATATGCCTTGGGTATTGCACCCGGTACCCGACTACCCGATGCTCAAGTTTAACGGGGTTTAAACTTTTTACCCGGGTGAAGTGGTTGAAAAGTAATATAACTTTATTTTGTTAAACGGGGTTTACACTTACAAGTTATATTTACTTATACTAAAATGATAATGTCAAGAAAATATAAATAAATAGATATTTATTTATTGACGATTCCAAATATTATGGAAATTTATATATATAATGACGATTTCCGTTAGTGAAAACGAGATTACGTAACGGATATAAATCTGGGTTGTCACAGTGTTACACTCACACTATGTGCTAGGCGAATCGCCTTTCCCCGTCGAAAGTAATACGATTAGATCGGATCCCAAAACCTCGATTGAGAGTGTTTAGCCATAAGTCTTCACGAACCTTTTCTCCTATAAACTTCGTTCCGAGTTTCTCTCAGGTCCTTTCCAAAATCGGAGACTGAATCTCTCTAGAATAAAGATAACTTAGTAGGAACAACTCCCGTTTTATGGCTTTCTGATACACTTACTCCTACCTTGTTACCCAGACTGCATCATAGGGATGTAGGTCGACACTCAGATAACCAATATCTGAGGCGCAGGAAAAATTATTGCCTATTATAGTAAGGATAGATTCGTCTAGAGTTAACCATCGTCTCTCATCGGCTTGTGATCCTTTTCGTGTAGGAAAAACCATGCCTACAAAGAAACGTAAGCAACCCGCTGTCAAGACACCGACTCTCCTATTCGATGAAGCTACATTTCAAGCTACAGTCTCAGTAGCCGTAGCAGCTGTCATGGCTCACCTGAATGGTAACAACGCCAATGTTAGCGGTAGCCCCATCGGGATTTTCGATCTTAGCAATGGACAGCAGCAACCAACACCTGCATACCCAGCCACCCTAGAACCTCAACAAAATCCATTGAAGAGGAAGTTCAAGAACGAGGAGGGAAGTACCTCGACTCAAAGGCCTTCTGAAGGGCAACAAGCTGAAGTGGTCAATACCTCCATCAACACTTCCACCTCGACTCCAAGAAGACCATACCTAGGATACCTTCCCCGTTGCAGCAAGTGTAGCTACCATCATCATGGTATCTGTCGAGAACTCTTTTGTGTTAGGTTCAACATGAAGGTACATACTGCTCGTGTCTGCAGAACCCCGGTTGAGTTCATTACATCAACCACCAAGGTGGGGACCAGTCCAGTATGCCACCTATGTGGTGAAATTGGGCACTTCAAGAGGGACTGCCCAACTGAAAGAAATGACAAGGGCACAGGAGAAGGTTGATCCTAATGCCTAGGGGAAAGCATCAATGAACTCGGTAGAATTTTGGTACGTCTCTCGATCCTATGTAACTAACCGACAACATTAAATGATTAATCCTAATTGTAATTACTCTCTCGTTAAGGCGAAAGTTGTGGCACTATTTTAAAATTCAAAAATCCATCAGGTAAAGCTATAAAGGCTCGATATATACGTAAAGGGCATGTATAATTAGGATTGATAGACCTTGAGTGAGTGATGCTGCCTTATTTCCTGTTCCTCGTTGGGTTGTGGATTTAGGGCGGAGTCGCTTAGTCAATAGTCCTTTCCACCTTAATTATACATGACTAGTGTATAGTAGGCGATTATAGAGAGGCCTTGTAGGAAATCCATTCATGAAAAGTATATTATTCCGAAACATCAGGACCCCCCTAGAATTCCGCGTCGATCCTATCGGTCCAAGTATCCGCGACAATGATACCATGGACGAAACCCGAGACTCAAAGAGCTTATGTGCCCGTTCAGCACATGGTCCTATCCACCTTAATTCCATATCATGTCGATGTATGTCAACTTCGACGTATCTATCAATCATGGTTTGACAAAGTGCAACCACGTGTAAATTCCTAGTGCTGTGTAAAGAGAACTTTCACCATAGCCAATTCGGCAAATAAAGGTTCTTTCGAACATAATAATAAAACCTAATGCAATCCGTCGGTCGTCTCTCTTACCTAAAACCTTCCAAAATACCTAGGAGATGGGTATCGCACATTGTTTACCAACCCCTCCTTAGATAGATAGAACCCGAAGCGAAAGACACTGCATGTATTCCAGAAGACGATAACCGCCCGAAGCCTACATGGTAGATCCCTCCGAAAGACCCTTAGCACCTCTCAATTAGATTCGTGAATCAAGAGAAGGAACTCATGGGATTAACTTGCTACTACTGAGTATATGTATTAGAGTGGTATATAATTTAAATCAATAACATTTAAGATGTGTGCTTCCTCCCTACCCCTGTTCCTTGTTTGGGTTGTGGGTCGGGGGGCCACACATCTGAACACCCCGTCGATCTCAATTATATACAACTTGCATGCACCGAGTATTAGTGATTAAGCCGAGTATGAGCTCTACCACGAACCGTATAATACGACCCTTCATCCTTTCCCTCGTAGAAAAGGAGTTTGAGTCAAGAAAACCGATGTGGGTTGAGCTACTAAAATGGCAACAAATTCGAAATTTGTCGTCATCCCGGTGGAGCCAACATAGTAGCTAACACCCTCAGTTAGGAAAAGTAACTCGAGTCATAAGAGTCAAACATTGACTACGACCATCCATTCACGTGTAATCCCACAAATTAAGCATCTCAGCAAAGATCCCAGAAACCTAGAGGTTGTAACAGGTTAAACTCTAAGAAGAGTGAATGAGGAAATCAGAAGTTCCGAGTGACGAAACCCTATACTCTCTAGATTTGAGCTAGATCGAGGAAACTCTGAAACACCGGAAGAGTAGTTGCAGAAGATGCTCTCACTGCTCAGGTACTTCGTTCATCCCGTTACAGACGAGTAATGACTAGGACACACCTCCTCTTCATGTGAGAGAAGTCACCAGCACCCTTTAGACGATTGACCGCATTCATCGGAGTGAATACTAGATTGCCAAGAACCACAAGATAACCATCGCGACTGAGAGTACTCGAGGATAGTAAGCGATAAGTTGTGTCAAGCTATATAACCCAAGCCGTAAAGAGATTATAAACTCGACACCGATCTAGGTGCTAGGCGATGGGTTATAAGAGAATACGTGCTTCCCATGAACTGGAAAGAGCTGACACCTTAGAGAATAAGGCATGTCTTATAGATCTGTTTGACTACTAGGTGTTCCAAGAATATTGTCTCAACAGAAATAGTAGAACCACCTCCCGATATAGTCCAACACTTCAGAAAATCTCTAAGGACTAACTTAACCCTGAACAGAGACTGCTATCCATGAATCAGCAATGCGAGTAATAGCATGATTCATTCCAGTTAGGAATCGTATTGTGAAAGCATCAATTAGACGATGATGAAAAATCTAAAACTTTCTAAACATCGTCTGGTAAAACCCTATCTCACTGATTTTGAGATTTTCCAATGGAAGCACCACAAGAGTCGGTAGTGTAGGTCCATATTTGCACTGAATCGAGATAGATGCCCCGTAACCAATAGATGCCAGTGTGTGGCCAATACATTCGATGATCCAGAAAACCTCCAAGAGCCAATCAGTAGGAAATACGAATCCGAGGATAACCTGAGCCTTCTAAGAACCAACCCGGAGAACTACACCCTCAGTATGACAGAACTTTTGGAACTTTAGAATGGCGATCACATCGGGTGATGATCTAACCTTGTAAGTACATTATGTTCTAAATACAAAAAAACTCTATCTGCCCAAGAGTATAGGACCATTCGAGATTCTTGACAAGAATTGGTCCAACCCTCGTCGGACCACAACTTCTGTTGGGATTCCATAGATTCCACCCAAACCTATCCACGTCTTAGACTTGAAAGAGTGCTTGTCTGACGCGACTCTCGAAACCCCACTCATCAAGATCGAAATCGATGAGAGCCATCTTTGTAGATGAACCTATAGGGATCATGGACCGAAAGGTCAAGCGACCAAAGCGAATACGCATCCTGTTAATGAAGGTTCGTTGGAATGCCATGCGAAGACCAGAGTTCACTTAGGAGCGTGAGGACCAACCTGTCACACCCCAAAACCATGAACGGCGGAAATGTTCTGGGGCGGAGGACGTCATGTACAGTATCACAACAAAGAATAGTAGTATACAACCAACAACATCATCCATTGCATTAATAATATAATTTTAATACAAGTGTGTTCTGTCAAATTGACCGTTTTTGTATCCCAAATCTCCTTAATTGGGGAGCGTATGAGTTTGCGTATCGATCTATACTGGATTGACTATCCTACACCTTGTTGCTCGCTACAGTGGGACTTGCAAGTCTACGGGTGCCAAATGTCATTTCATATGGCGTCTTACATCGTCGTTTTACTAGAGTCGGTAGCAGGATACAGGTCGATCACATGTTACTTTAAATTACAATAGATTTAAAGTAGTTAGTACGGTTGTAGTTATTTGATACTACATCATAGTACTATTTCATTTTCCCATTACATTCACTTCGTGAAAATTCACACGATGCACAGTAATGTAGAAGCTATATTTTTGGTTAATGATAGTCGCATTTGGGAAAGTACACATACTTAAAAGAGACACACACAGATACTAGATGCCTTGGTAGAAGGATACTTTTAGTAGGAAACATATGGTTTTCTAGGAGGTTCAAAACTTTTACATAGTTACATTTCATATACGTACAAATACTTACATACAAATTAAGAAACTAAAATACATATGATCTCACCAGCTTTAAAGCTGATACTCTCTTTCAAAATAACTTGTATCCTCGGGTCAACAGCAGATAGGTACCGTGTGACATCCCCTAATTTCTCGGCCAGAAAAAGACCAATGTAGTTTATGCTTTTTAAAATCAAATCAGAGAAATCTTTATAAAAGATGTTGCAGAACTGGTCCCCAAAACAAAATATGATAAAAGTTTGTCAAAACCTTTCTTTAAGAAGTATATCATTTCTTTTTTATATCCAAACCTCCGGATGTCATGTTCCGATACAGATCAAAAGCATAAACACGACATTATAAACCTTACGACAGTTATTTGTAACTACTGGCCTATAATCCAAAATTCACTCATCATCATCATCCGACTATGCTCGGGGTCCTCTACCTGTAATATAAACAGTTGAGTGGGTCAGGCTTGGAAGCCTGGTGAGCATATAGGGGTTTCAACCCACAATACATTAATTTATTATGTTTAAACATCAATCAATCAACCGAATTACCCCAAACACCATTATTTTATTTATTTCTTAAGGGTTTACCCTAAGAATCAACTATCACTCCTTCCTAAGGATTCATCCTAAGGAATAGACACAAATTCACCTCGTGACCGGGGTTTATACAATGGGCACTAATTCCATAGCTGCCAAGGTTTATTCAACATGTGCTAAGTCCATAGCTCTCATTTATCGACAGTATTATTTTACAGGTATTCTCTCCTACAATACATGTCAATGGGTTTTTATAGTACAGCAAATGAACATATAGTTCATTAAAGCAACAGGTTGCGGGCCTGCTAGTGTTCCATAGACTGTCTAGAATAGTCCATGGTTGTCATTCATACTCTGCTCAATGATGGGGGCCAACAATTTGGGAAAGCGATTCTCTCAAATTTCACCACTCACCCTCAACTCATGATCAATATTATTGATCATCTCCTTTATCCAACTCACCTTTCATCATACCCACTATTTAATCTACCCATGTTTTACCCAACATTTTTCGTAGATACAAATACATATATAGTTTAAATTATTTAAAAACATGTATAAATCATTCCTTCAGCACCCATCTCAAATAAACAAATAATATATATTCACACAGCACGTATTTTATATAAAATATGTCATATCTATGTGTAAGGTGAAAGTAACTACACACTCACCTGATTTAATGAAAACCGGGCAGCAATTCGTTTCCTAAAACGATCGTTTCTAATAAAACCGGGAGTTTTATTGAGAAACTGGGCTCTGCGAGGGTCGGGCTTCGAAACCAAAAAGATAAATTTTCCGGGCTTCTCGGGCACTTCGTGGAGTATTCTGGGGCTTATAATTGATATCGGGGCTTTGGGGGATGCTAATATGAAACAAATATGAGATTTAGGGTGAAAAGTGGCAAATTTCCAAAGTTACCCGGGAAGGCTCGCAGCCTTCTATTTATAGGGTCGAGGCTTCTGATCGGACGATCAGGAGGGAAGACACGCGTTGCAGATCCGGAGGCTCGCAGCGAGGTGGTTCCCACATGGCTCGCACATGGTCTGCGCATGCGAGGGTCTCGGTGGCGGTTGCTGATTGAACCGTGGTCTACTGGTCTACATGTGAGGTTCGGATTGGTCAGCAACCTCGGTTCGGACAGATGCTCGGTTCGGATTGGGCCTCCTCCTTGGTCGAATCAGAAGCCTACACGCGGGTCGGATCACGTGGGTCGCATGCGTGGATCACACGGCTACTGTTCATGCGAGGGTGACTCTGCAGATTTCGCCACGTGGCATATGCGAGGCGAGGACACATGGCAAAAGCATGACTATGCGAATTTTCTCGATTTTTGTGCAAAAACTTCTAAAATCCGTAACTTTCGCACACGAGCTCTGTTTTTGACGTTCTTTATAGCACACGTAGCTAAAATTACGCTCTACAACTTCCGTTTAGACTTCGTCGTCTAATTTTGAATTTACTTTTTATATTATTATTTTTAACTGACCGGGACAGGAAATCTGTTAAAAAATCATAACTTCTTTATCCGACGTCCATTTTCGTCAGACTTTTTACCATTCTGCTACTAATGAAGAGACCTTCAATTCTCGTTTAGGTTGTTTCAACTAAAAATCACTCGATCTAAAATTCGAGTTTTTTAGTTGTCTACTGCTAATCTGAAACATCGAAAAATCATAACTTCCTCATACGAGATTTGGGCGTTCTTTTTATCGAACTTCTCAGTTTAACGAATACTATGACTTTGGTTTAGATTACTAAGGCTAAAAAGTAGTTTATCAAAAACTCACTTTTTATGACATTTGGCACCGTGCCGCTTTTGTCGCGAAACTTTGACAGGTGATAACTTCTTTGTTATAACTTGGATTTCGGCATTGTTTATATCCCCGAAATCCTTGTTTCGACCACTACAACTTTATGTAAAGATATCGGGCTTATCTCACACTTTAATTTTGATGCTTATTTTTATTCTTAATTAATTAAACCCTAATAATTAAGCATAAAACACATAATTCACATAAAATTCACATAATTCCTTTTCATTTCTTCTAAATGAGTTACAAAGGTTAACCTAGACCATTATGTCAATATTAATGCCTAGCCTAAAAACACGAGCATTACAACTCTCTCCCCCTTAGGATGCTTCCGTCCCCGGAATCACACAATGACAAACAACTATGGGTAGTGACTCACTATGTCACTCTCCGTTTCCCAGGTGGGATTTGGCCCATTTATATGTTTCCAACATACTAGCACTAAATTGTCTATCTTACGTTACAACTTCTTAGTCTTACGGTTAACGATTGCCTCATGTTCTCCAATTAACCTCTTGTTCTCGTCCAATCTTAATTCAAAAATGGGAATTATGTCGGGCACACCTCCCATGAACTTTCTCAAATAACACACATGAAAGGTGTTATGAATACTCTCTAGTTCTTCCGGTAATTCTAGCTTGTAAGCTTGATTCCCGATCCTATGAAGAATTTTAAATGGTCCAATAAACCTTGGACTCAACTTTCCCCTTCTACCAAATCTTATAAGTCCCTTCCACGACGAGACATTAAGTGAAACCGAATCTCCAACTTCGAATGATATCGGTTGTCTTTTATTGTCAGCATAGCTCTTTTCAGCAACTAACATGATGTCATCCGACACTTTTTCCCATACAAAGCGTGATAAGGTGCCATCTTAACGCTTGAGTGGAAACTATTATTATAGGTGAATTCTATTAGAGGTAAGTGTTCATCCCAGTTACCTTGAAATTCTAGGGTACATGCTCTCAGCATATCCTCCAATGTTTGAATCGTTCATTCGCTTTGACCATCGGTTTGCGGATGGTAAGCTGTATTCAAACACCACTTGGTACCCAATTCCTCTTATAGACTCCTCCAAAACCTTGAGGTAAAACGGCTGTCACGATCGGATACAATTGTTAACAAAACACCGTGAAGCCTTACACTTTCCTTCACATAAGAATTTGCAAGTTTATCCATAGACCATATCTCGTTGGCTGCTATGAAATGCGCACTCTTAGTGAAGCGATCAACGACCACCCAAATCATGTCGTGACCATTCATTGTTCTGGGCAGTTTAGTCACAGAATCCATAGTGATATCTTCCCATTTACCCATGGGTACAGGTAAAGGTTCTAAGCTCCCATATGTTTTCTGATGTTGTGCCTTAAACCTAGCACAAGTTACACACTCGGCCATATACTTAGCAACATCGAGCTTCATCGTCGGCCACTGGTAATAGGGTTTTAGCTCCCTATATATTTTCATACTGCCAGGATGAAACGAGTACATGGTCTTGTGAGCTTCTTCCATCAGAATATCTCTTACTCATCCCGTCTTAGGTACCCAAATCCTATCTTTGAATACCTTCAATCCCTGACCGTTTATATCAAACACCAACGTTTTACTCAAACGTTCCTCCTTCCAGTCATTTTTCTCTAAAGCTTCCTCTTGAGCTTTCTTTATACTTTCCATAATTATGGAGACAACTTCAATTCTCAACACTCTTGGCCTTTTCTTTTCGAGGTTCACCTTCCGACTGAGAGCATCAACATCAACATTTACTTTACCAGGGTGGTAAAGTATCTCACAGTCGTAGTCCTTGAGTAACAATAGCCAGCGTCGTTGCCTGATGTTCAATTCCTTCTGATCAAAGAGATATTGGAGACTCTTATGATCAGTGAAAAGTTTATACTTTGTTCCATAAAGATAATGCCTCCATATCTTTAGGGCAAATACTACTGCTGCCAACTCCAAATCGTGAGTGGGGTAGTTCTTTTCATGCTCTTTCAGTTGCCTCGATGCATACACTATCACCTTATCCCTTTGGGTCAGAACACATCCTGACCCAACTCTAGAAGCATCACTATAAATAGTGAAGTCATCAACTCCTTTAGGTAACGAAAGAATCGGTGCTTCACACAACATCTTCTTTAACTTCTCAAAGCTTCCTATGCTTCTCATTCCAAGTATAGACAGCTCCTTTGTGGGTCAAAGCTGTCAATGGAGTCGCGATCGAAGAAAAGTCTTGGATAATTCAATGATAATATCCAGCTAATCCTAAAAAGCTTTAGATCTCCATAGGACTTTCAATTGTAACCTTCGAGTTACAAAATAAATCCTTATTGAGGACTCCTTCTTCTGGGAATAAGTATTTTCCTTCATTTATTATAACAGAACGATGGGTCATGTTCTAAAGATCTCTCATTGTATACTACACTACTTAGACTCACATCTCCTAGGGACAAATTTCAGAACAAATTATACCTTCCTTCATGTTCTAATGTGATACAATCACAGTTCAACATGTATCATTTCTAACTACCAACTTCTTTAACAATGAGTGCGATACTTCTATTGATCGCTTTGATCATCTTTCATTTCAATCTTCCGGCTTAAGTCAAATGTTACATCGAACTTGGTTCTCTGAACCACATAATAAACTCATCGTAGTCGGACTTAATTTGATATGACCTCTAAGGTCAGAATAACAATCATCTTCTAAGTCATTACTTAATTTGGTAACCTTCTGACTTTCCCTGATCCAAGTGCGGGTCCTGTGCTTCCAGTAGTATAGATCTCTACTACTATTCACACCTACTCATACTCATCCCAAGTACTTTCTCGCAGTCCCTAAGTCCTAAAATCACAAAACAATTTAACACATACAAATGTGTCCAATTAATCATAAAATTTTCCTAGACTCTACTAGGACTTCTTTCACGCATATCTTCAATGATCAACTCTACTTCAACCTGGTTGGTGATGGAAATTCCAGATGATTGGGGCAAGTTCAAAAACTACACCAGCCATTCTATTCATCAGACGACAAAACCAGGGTTTATTTTATTTCCTTGAAATGATTACACAAAGGTTCAAGTTTACCCTATACTATGCCTCTCATAAGCTAAACCACTTGTTACTCTTCACATTACTACTTCATAACTTGATCTGCGGGTATCAAGTATTGACTTCTACTTCCTGGTGTTATTAATCGCTTCATCAAGGATATCCTAAAATTCCTTTGGCGTTGATGGTACACTTGGCCTTGTTACTTCATTGTTCTTCAGACAATTCTTAGAAATATGGCCTTCTTCTTTACATCCGTAGCACACCTGATTGGGAATCATACACTTATTGGTGTAATGCCCTATTTCTCCACACACAAAGCACTTCACCTTCCCGTCACAATTCCCAGAGTGTTTATTTTTGCACTTCCCGCACCATTTTCCTTTATCTCTTCTTTTGCCAGACTTTGAGGATATGTTGCTCTTGTTGGGCCTTGAAGACCCCTCAAATATCCTCTTCTTGCCAACTTCAACTTTGTTGGCGGTTGTTGTCACACCCCAAAATCGGAACGGCGGAAACGTTCTGGGGTGGATGACGTCATGTCAAGTATCACAACACATGTATTATAGTAATCAAAGTACAACAAAACATTGCATTAATAGTAATTATTTTACATGGTTTACTTTTCAATACATCAAGGTAATACAAGTAAATATATAGGTGCAGCTTGGCACAAAAATGGTCTTCAACAAAAGCTCTTGGGTTGTACCTGTCTAATGCAGACCTGAGAATCCAAGTTATTTGAAAAGCGAGTATCAGCATTTTTACAAATGCTGGTGAGTTCATAAGTATTTAGTGACATTTTATTCAAATAACCTTATAATGTAGTACTTTAAGACTTTACAGTGTATTAGAGTTCTTTCTAGAAAATCCTATATTTTCTTTAATAAAAGAAGTCTTCTACCAAGACTGGACGAAGTTAATATGGTAAAAACTAGTTTTTCCCTTAAACGCTATCATTATCAAAATACATAATTTAATTTTTAAAGAAAGCAGGGGAGATCAGGGAAAATGACATATGCCTCAGCAGTGAAGACTACTGACTAAGGCAAAAGGGGTCATAGACTCCGGGAAAGTATCGAATGAACGACATGCCTGGCTCAGTCTAACAAAGAGAGACACAGACCCTAGACTGTACAAAATGAAAGGTACATCTAATAAGGTCTAATACAGAGAATACAGACCACAGATAGTATCAAATGAAAGATAAATCTAGCAAGGTTAAAACAGAGAATACAGACCGCAGACAGTATCAAATGAAAGATACATCTAGCAAGGTCAAAACAGAGAATACAGACCGCAGACAATATCAAATGAAAGATACATCTAGCAAGGTCAAAACAATGAATACAGACCGCAGATAGTATCAAATGAAAGATACATCTAGCAAGGTCAAAACAGAGAATACAGACCACAGACAGTATCAAATGAAAGATACATCTAGCAAGGTCAAAATAGAGAATACAGACCGCAGACAGTATCAAATGAAAGATACATCTAGCAAGGTCAAAACAGTGAAAACAGACCGCAGACAGTATCAAATGAAAGATACATCTAGAAGGGTCAAACAGTGTGACTCTGAAAATGATTTACCAGCATACAATGTAAATTGTTGGTGAAATACCGTTACCTTAAGGCCATGAATTATAAGGTAACCCGGGATACTCGTAACCATACTAACCGACACTAGAGTACCAAACGCCCTACAAGCGTCTATAAAATATGACATTTGTCACCCCTTGGCTTGGTGGGCCGTGGATTGTAGCTAGCAGTTAGGGTGCGGGGGTGTCAATCCCGTATAGATCTGTACACACAATGTCCGCTCTCCCTACAGGAGACTCTTGTTACCAACTAGACGACGGAGAAGGCCGTGTCCCGAAGATGCATCCCAAATAGTGGGTAATGACTTCCAAACAGTGGGTAGTGGGTTTCTAGTGGGTAGTGGGTTTCAAATGTAAGTGCTGAACTAGAGGTAGAGACTCGTGACTGAACTGACTAGAGCATACCTATACATTTATACTCGTATACATAATATTTAACTAATGAACCAAACGACCTTCGTACGGCCATCCGATCCCACCAGACCACATCTCAACGAAGAAAACGAAATAGGGCGGACGAACCTTCCTAAGTCTTTCAATCATTATTTATATATATCCATACAAGCACAGACATACATCTAACTACAACTGAGTGTGTAACAAGTGGAAACGTATCATTGTGACGTGTAATCATACAGTGTGGAATAACCGAATCGTGAAGTATAAGTCTCACCAAAATATAAGTGTATCACGAAGTAGAAGCGATATCAAGTATAAGTGAAGTAGAAGCGATATCAAGTATAAGTGAAGTAGAAGCGTATCACTAAGTAAGAGTGTAAACAAGTATAATCATTTAACTAAGTAGAAGTATCCACTAAGTGAAAGTATAACAAGGCAGTGGTATATAACGAGTGGGGTCTCAAAACATGGAAGAAAACTTTATACTTAAGAAAAACACGACTGGGTATTCCTTTGTAAAATAAGTTTGAAAACCTTTAGAATTTCTGTGGAAACCTTTCATAAATTAGTTTTAAATGAAGTTTTGATAAAACAATATATGTAAGAGATTTGTACAAGTGGAAACATTTTAGAAAACCATTTACAGTATCAAACTCGGTAAAACAGTTAACAGTGTGGTAAATCCTTGTGCATGCAGGTTATCAATCACATGTGATTGATATGATAATTGGCATGTTTAACTTGCATTCCCCCCCCTATAAAACATGTAAAAACATTTAAAAGGTTCATTCAGGGGTATGAACTCACCTGAAGTGAGTGGTTCTGATGACAATGTTGGATCTGTTGCTAAGTATCAATTGGTGACTTGAGTACACACGCGAATCCTATTTAGCACATATTGATACGTATATGAATATAATTAGTGTTATGAACAACTAACTATTGAATTGGGACCACTTTAGGGACTAGTAAACACTTATATCGAAGTGTTACAACCATAAATGATTGTACGAAGGGTTAAAAGGCTGTACAAGAGAGTGTATGCCCTGAATACACACTATATGTGTGTGCGGCCATGTGTGCGGCCAGGTGTGATGCCAGCACGTGTGTGCGGCCATGTGTGCTGCCAGAAGCGTGTGCTGCCAGAAAACATGGTGTTCTTGGTGTTCTTGGTGTTCTTGGTGAAAGATGTTACCTTTCCGGATGATACTTGAGAGGATTTTCGAGTCCTAGCTTTGTAAGAGTGTAGGAAATGATCAAAATGACCAAGGATAGTATATATAGGAGGGTGTGTGGGGATGGAGGTGTGTGTGGTTGGCCTGTGTGCGGCTGGCTGACCGCACACACCTGGTTTGGTGTGTTTGGCCCATTTTTCCAATGCTACACCCAAACTAACCCATCCTCCGATGCGTATTTGAATTATACTAGACCTTAAGCACTCTTTTAGACTTGAGACTTCATTATAAAATAGCAAAACGAAGCTAACTTTGATAAAACTCAAGAATGTAAACTATAAATTTCGGGTTGTCACATCATCCCCCCGTTAGAGGGAATTTCGTCCCGAAATTTAGGTTTAGGCAAGGAAGTAGGTATGAATGATAGAGGCAGGAGGGTACTTCCTATTTTGTTTGTCCTCGCATTCCCTAGTGAAATCTGGTCTGTGTTTGTCAATTCCACAAACCTGAACCTACGGGATGCGGATTCCGTCTCGTGTAGTTAGTAGGTTCTGACTGGTGTATCTACGAGGTTAGGGTTCTCAATGGTCGCTATCAACATGAGTGGGATACGAAGAGTGACGTCGGGTAAACACATATCAAGTCTAAGAAGTGGATCGATCTGGTGTGAAGCTTGTGGAACATCCGAAATTAGTAGTGGTCTGACGAGGGTTGGACCAAATCTCCATGAGGATTCTCAGATGGTCCTAAGCTCTCGGAAGGGTAGAGCTTTTCAGTACTTAGAACATAGTGTACTTCTACGGCAAGATCGCCACTGGCGTGATTGCCATTCCGAAGTTCCTAACGCTCTCTCTCATACTGGTAGTGTAGTCCTCCAGGTTGGTTCTTAGGAGCTCAAATTGTCCTTGTTTTCACGTTTTCCTGTTAATTGGCTTTTAGAGTCTTTCTAGGTCATCGGATGGGTTGTGTGACTACGGTCTTCTGTTTGCTGTAGAGTGTCTATCTCAAGCTCGTGCAAAATAAATTTGCACGAATGAATCTTGAGATATTCCCAACGGAAACCCTCAGGGTCAGGGAGATAGGGTTTCACTAGATGAGTGTTGGACTATCTCGGGAGGTGGTTCTACTATTTCTGCGTGAGATAGTATTCGTGGAACACCTCATAGTCCAATGAATCTCTAAGACTTTTGTTTATTCTAGTGCGGAAAGCGCATGCTCCTGAATAACCCCTCAACTAACACCAAGGCTGGTGTTAAGTCTATAATCTCTTCGGGATCCGGGTCATGAGACTGAATGCAACTACGTTCGCACTTTGATCAAGTATTCCTGGCTGCGGAGGTTATCCTGTGGTTCTCGGTATCCTAGTGTTTACTTCGGAGAATGAAGTCTATCGTCTACAGGGTGACGACGATTTCCTCCATGCGAGAGGGTGGAGGATGATAGGGACTACTTGTCTATAACAGGATGGACGAAGTGCCTGAGTAGTGCGAGCATCTACTGCCACTACTCTTCCGAAGGTTCTGAGTTTTCTCGGTCTAGGTCAAATTTAGTGAGCATAGGGTCTCATCACTCGGAACTTGAATAGATCAATCCGCAGTGATTCTCTTGACTCCAACTTCTATTATATGGAATAGGATGAAGGGATTTGCTAAGAGGTTCGTGGTAGAGTTCATACTTGGCTTAACCACCAATACTTGGTGTATGCAAGCAGTATATAATTGAGGTCGGCAGGATGTTCAGCTGTGCATCTCCACCCCAAACCCACAACCCAACGAGGAACAGGGAGTAGGGAGGAAACACACACCTTAAATCTTTTTTATCTCAATTGTATACCACCTTTACGTATATACCTGGTTATAGTGGTCAGTCTCATGAGTTCTATTCTCTGGGTTCACGAACCTGATGTACGAGGTGCGAAGGGTCTTTCTGGGGAATCTACGAAGTATGCTTCGGATGGTTGTTGTCTTCTGGAGTGTCTTGTAGTGTCTTTCGCTTCAGTTTCCGTATGACTAAGAGAGGTCGATCGGCAACGCGCGGTACCCTCTCTTGGGTACTTCGGAAGGTTTGAGGTAAGAGGAACGATTGACGGATCGCATTAGGTTTGATTATTTGTATTATGTTTAGGTTCGGAAGAACATTTAATTGTCGAAAGGGCTATGGAGAAAGTTCTTTTTACACAGCACTAAGGATTTACATATGGCTGAACGAAATCAACCCATGATCGGTAGAGTCGTCGAAATTTGCATACTTCGACATGACATAAAATGAAGATCGATAGAGTCATGCGCCGAACAGGCACAAAAGTTCTAGGCGTCTCAGGTTTCGTCCTGTGTATCACTGCCATGGATACATGGACCGATAGAGTCGACGCGGAACTACAGAGAGTCCTAAGTGTTTCCGAATAGAGTACCTTTTCATGGATGGATTCTCACAAGGCATTTCTATAATCGGCTAACATATACTAGTCATGTATAATTAAGGTGGGGAGGACTGTTGACTGAGCGACTCCGCCCTAAATCCACAACAAAACGAGGAATAGGAAATGAGGCGGCGTTCACTCACTCTAGGTCTTTCCATCTTAACTATACATGGCCGTAATGTATATGTTTAGCCATTATAGTCTTACCTGATGAATTTTTCTTTTAGATATTATAACAGTGCTGCGACTTTCACCTTATTGGAGAAGTATTTACATTTGAATTAGCCTTCCATTATATTTAGTTTAGTTATCTGTCACACCCCAAGACCACGAACGGTGGAAACATTCAGGGGTGGAGGACGTCATGTATAGTATCACGACAGTGTAAAATAGTGAACAAGCAACAACATCATCCATTGCATTATAAGTAAAGTTTTAATACATGTGTGTTCTTTCATTGTAATAAGACACCAAAAATATA
The DNA here is from genome assembly GCF_002870075.4 of Lactuca sativa. Taxonomy (NCBI): domain Eukaryota; kingdom Viridiplantae; phylum Streptophyta; class Magnoliopsida; order Asterales; family Asteraceae; genus Lactuca; species Lactuca sativa. Next base: position 116,126,799 of record NC_056628.2, read on the forward strand.
TAATCAAAATAAAAGACGAGACTTGTCTACTCCGTCATCTCAAAACCTGGCCACCGTACCTGTCTGCTAATGACCTGAGAATACAAGTTATTTTGAAAGAGAGTATCAGCTTTAAAGATGGTGAACTCATAAGTATTTAAGTGTCATTGTCTTGCTTTGAAAAGCTATTATGAATGTCATGTAAAACGTTTAAGTAAGACAGTTGATATAAGTAGGAAAAGTCCTAAGAAATCCTTTATTTCCTACTAGTATGAAATGTAGTCTTCTACCAAGACCCGAATGTTTTGTTATGACAATGTAGTCTTCTACCAAGACCCGAATGTTTTGTTATGATAATGTAGTCCTCTAGCAAGACCCGAATGTTTTGTTATGATAATGTAGTCTTCTACCAAGACCCGAATGTTTTGTTAGTAAAATGATAGTTTTTCCTTCTTTTTGACTACTACAAACAGTAATTAGTCTAACTCATCGTTTATGTGAATATATCACAAAATAAAGTAAATAAGAAAAATATAACCTTGTAAGTGTTATCCTTGGATACCAGGACTAACACGCCATCACAGTAAGCGATATGTATAACCTAATGAACCTCCGAAGATGGTCTAATTGTCCTCTGTAGCAGCAGCAGGTTGGAGGAAGGGTTAGTCCCTTAGCCGACTCCTAATATAAGTGGTAACCTAATGATCATCCGAAGATTTTCATCTCATCCTCTGTTGCAACAGCAGGATGGAGGAATGGTTAGTTCCGATTACAATCTATCTATGATAAGTGATAACCTTAGACATCCGTAGATGTTCATCACCCAGTGGTGCTAACAGCTGGGTTCCGGAATGGTTAGTCCCGTCGAGACATGCCGTTGAACAGGGATAGGCAGGAAAATTTACACAGAAGGTATGAATAAATCTTCCTGATAAATCTAGGTACAAGTATCCAGGTAAGTGAATACAGGATAATGTATCTATGTAACAGTACTCATGTATGGTATTTGTTAGGTAGCATAGAGTAGAATTTTTGTATATTGCGTCTATTGGGCTCAGTTAATAGTCCATGTTTTGTACTCCGGTTTGGGCCTGTCCAACCGTGAGCTGATAGGGTTTAGTATATAATAATGTGCTTGCATGCATATTAGGTTAACGATTGATAGCAATTACGATAGCTTTACAGATTTTCTTCATCGTTCTTGTAAACCCTAAATTCTCTACAATAGAAGTTCTTTATCGAGCTCTGTTGAGGATTGTTTATTAATCATTCGACATCTTTGATCCATTCTTGTGTTCTTGCTGTTTACTCGTTTATTAATTTACCTGTTTTATAGATCTAATCGATCTTCAAGTTTGTTTTTAATCTATCAATTGGTATCAGAGCAGGAGGCTGTGTAAATCATACACTTCTTTTCTGTGAAAAAGGTTTCGATTAGGGTTATTCCGCATTTATTGATATTTATTAAGCCGTCATCTCATAATTGACGTATCTTGATATTTATTGTTTTGCCCTAATTTGATATATTACAAGTCTGATCTTTGAACAAGTTATTCGATCAATTATGGACGAGTCGCAATCCAATCCTATTAATATTTCAAACAACATTGGATCAACAACGAAGATTCCCATCCTGTACACCCATGATTATGAAGTCTGGGCACATCACTTTGAAGATTATGTTATAGGGTCTGAGGATAATGGATACCTCGTCTGGGAAGCAATCTTTTCTGGACCCTTTTCTCATTCAGCAACTTCAAGGATTATTAAAACTCAAAAGGAATACAATGATCTTCTGAAAGATGTTAAAGATATTGCGCAAGACGAAAAAGATAAATTTCAGTGCAATATCAAAGCGTTAAGACTGATCAGATTCGCTCTTCAATCCGATACTTTTAGGCTGGTGAGTTCATGCACGACTACAAAAGAGATATGGGACAGGCTACGAGAATTGTACTCTACAGACGAAGATCTTGAACACTCCATTCAAACCTTACTCTTGTCTGAGTTTGGTGAATTCAAGCAAGGAGCCGAAGAAACAGTGACTCAAACGTTCGATCTCTTCAATCATCTTCTTAGCAAGATGATCATACACACGACATTGAAAGGAAGCTTATCGAGCAGAAGGTTACGTTTTTGAACGGACTCAGATCTGAGTGGAGAGCAGTTGTGTCCACAGTTAAAGCGCACGAGCAATTCAAATCCTATTCTTTGGCAAAACTGGTGGGCATTCTAAAATCTCAAGAAAAGATCATGCTACAAGAGAAAAATGTGGTTTCAAGCCTAGGTTCATTGGCCCTCCTGTCCAAAAGCAAAGCAGTGATGAGGAAGAAGACCTCAAATTGGAGGACTATGACCTTACTTCTGAAGACTATGCTATGATGGTGTCAAACCCTAAGAGGTTCATCAAGAAGAGATTCCCCACCAACAAAAACCGAAACTGGCAGGGGAGTTATAGTTCTGAAAAGTTCAAAGATGAACTGAAGGCTGAAGAATCAAAGAAGGAACCGAAGGCTGAAGGAGATTCGGGAGTGAGCTGCTATTATTGTGGAGGAAAGAACCACTATGCAAAGCATTGTGTCCTCAAAAAGATGGCAGAAAAGGATGAGGAAAAGGATGAAGAAGCTTTGTTGCAGAAAAAGCTAGATGAAATCAGGAAGAAGAAATCTACTGCTAACCCTTCTATGAATGCGTTAATTGTGCAGGGTTTGGTAGCTGATGATGAGTTCGGTGGCGTGGAGGTCTGGTCAACCGACTCTGAAGATGATGAAGTGAGGAAGCCTTCTCATGGAAAGGCTTATGTGGCAAAAGAAGAGAGTAGTGGAGGAAGATGCTTGATGGTGTCTGACGTCTCTCAGATGAGGGGATACAACACTGATGGTGGGAAGGATGACACGAAGGAGCAACAGAACTTGTGCTTTACATCCAAACCGCTCAGCGTGCAGTTCAACGAGCTTGATGAACTGATGAAGAAGGTACAATCAGTTTTTGTCTCATTTAAAGTCCCACAATGCTCATATGAAAAAGAATTAAAAAGTGTTAATTCAAGAATCTCTCATCTAGATAGTAGTTTAACTCAAACTCGAGTCACCAATTCTAACCTAACTGACCAATTAAGCAGGGTGTCTTCGAAGAGTGAGGAACGGCGGATGTGGATCGAACTGAAGGAGTCGGAATTAATCAAAATAAAAGATGAAAACATTTATTTGCAAAGAGACAATTTAAAGCTTTTGAAACAACGAAATGTTTTTTGTTTGATTGCCAAACGTCTTTACACTAATATTACTCAGCTTCATTTGGATTGTGAAATAGGACAAAAGATTCATCGCATGATTTTACCCTTCCTTGAGTTTAAGGAGGATGAAATTGATGCTGAAGCGTATAATTGTGAGAGTGTTATTTCATCTGAGGATGTTAATCCGACATATATGTATGGACTAAACAAAATTGAATCTTTTATTAAGTCCAAGGACCATAAGTACATGCTTAAAAACCTTTTGGATGAAAATGATAAACTGAAACTGAGAACCGAAACCATACAAAAATTTCACTCTTTAAACGCCAACTTGAGCTCAGAAAATAAAATTGATGTTGAAAATGCATCTGAGCTTAATGAGGACGACAATATGAGTGAAATTTCTGTAGAGGATACAGTTGACTATTCAGAATTTGTCAAAAGCGAACCCGAAAACCACAAGAATCTTATTTCAGAAAATTCAGTGGAGTTCGCTCGTATGTCCCAAGAAAAGTCCCCGATTCTTGCAGAGAAGGCAGTAGTATATCAAAAAGTAAGAGCCACTCCAAATCAGGTGTACAAGGTCACAGGCGTAACCGAACATCAGATTGCTGAACTCACAGCTATTGTAAACGAAGACAATGCTGATGGCTGTGACGAGTTCTTCTGGTCAGCTCCCATTGACAATGTTGATGAAACGGTAGGTTTGTCTGAAAGAACTTCATGGAAAAGCAAAGGCAGATATGTGCCAAAACCTTTGAATAAAACCGATAGCTTTGATGTGCCAAGTACTAGTGGTACGAAAGAAGTTCCTCAGGAAAATGAAATTCCTGCAAAAGAAGTCACATCCCCAAGTGAAACTTCATCAGTTCAGAGTGAACCAGCTGAAGAAAAACAAAAACCGAAAGCTAACATCCATCATCAACCGAAGCAGATGAGAAATCAAAAACGTCAAAGGAATCAGAGATACAGGAAGAATCTCTATGAAAGAAAACAGTTTTGGCAATCTCAGAATGCCTATTTCTCACATCAAGACAAGAACTTAAAGTCAGAGAAAGGTCCTGTTAAATCGCAAGAGAAAAACAACAACCGAAAACAGAGGTTCGGTTCGGAGAAAAACGTCAACCGAAAGCAAAGGTTCGGTTCTGAGAATGATTCCAACCGAAAGCAGAAGTTCGGTTCAGAGAACTACATCAACCGAAAGCAAAGGTTTGGTTCGGAAATCAAAAGAGATCAAAATTCTAAGGTTTGTCCCACTAATGATCAAAAGCAAAAGGGTCACCTAGAATCTCAAGCCAAGAAGTCATCTCAATCTAAGCTCTCTCATTCTAACGCCTCTAATTCTTCAAACTCTTCTATCTCTTCTTCACCTTGTTCTAAATTCCATTCTATTCCCTCTCAAAAATCTCAATCATCAGCTGAACAAAAAGGAAAACAAAAGGTCTCATCAGTTAAACCTGAATCTAAACCGAAAGCATCGAATCCCAATAAAATTAAAGTTTTTACCATCAAAAAGAAAGATGAAACAACACTAATAAAAACAACATACCTTGTTGACATCTCTCTTACTATTCCTGTTCCTGTGAAAGGCTCACGTGGACCCAAGAAACTTTGGGTTCCTAAATCTACTTAATTTTTGCAGGTTATCAGTGACGAGCAGTTTGACGAAGAATGGTACATTGACAGTGGTTGCTCGCGTCACATGACAGGAAGGAAGGAAGAGCTAAGGGAATACAGGTCTCTTTCAAATGGTGGAAACGTCAAGTTTGGAAACAACTCCTTTGGCAACATAAAAGGATATGGAATGATTACAAATGGTGATTTCACGATAAGGAAGGTTGCATACGTGGAAGGGCTACAACATAACCTCATCAGTGTATCTCAGCTTGTTGGAGGTACCGGTCTCAAAGTCTCATTCGACGATGAGGGCTCTGAAATAATTGAGAAGAAAACGAAAAGAGTTATTCTCAAATCGGAGCGTAAAGGTGAAATGTTTCCTCTAAACCTCAAACCATCAAAGGAAACCCAGCTATCTGCCTGTTATCAAAAGCACAATCTGACGAAAGCTGGCTGTGGCACCGAAGGCTCTCTTATCTCAACTTTAAAGATATCAACAAACTTGTCACTGGAGGCAATGTTCGAGGTCTTCCATTGCTCAAGTACGATAGAGACCATTTGTGTGCTGCATGTGAAATGGGGAAGCAGAGTCGTCAAAGTCATTCATCTATAATAAACACTAAAGTTGTTGAACCACTAGAATTACTTCATATTGATTTGTGTGGTCCATCATCTATCAAAAGCATCGGTGGTAGCAAGTATATTCTTGTTATTGTTGATGACTTTTCGCGATTTACATGGGTGTTCTTTCTGAAGCTTAAATCTGAAGCGACTCATAAGCTAAAGGTGTTCATCAAGCAGATTGAAGTACAGCTGAAGAAGGTCGTTCGCAACATCAGGAGCGACAATGGTCTGGAATTTAAAAATAAAGATTTCGAAGAATTCCTGACAGAAAAGGGAATTAGTCACAACTACTCAGCTCCCTACACACCTCAACAAAACAGAATCCTCGAAAGACGAAACCGATCTTTGTGTGAAGCTGCCCGAACCATGCTAAGTTTCGCTTCCTTACCTCTGTATTTTTGGGCTGATGCTATTTCTGCTGCTTGTTTTACACAGAATAGATCATATCTTAACAAGCGCTTTACTCTCAATCCTTATGAGATCATCAACAACAGGAAGCCAAACGTGAAGTTTTTCCATGTGTTCGGTTCACGGTGTTTTATCTTCAATTCTAAAGAAAACCGCAACAAGTTCGATGTCAAAGCTGACGAAGGCATATTTCTGGGCTATTATCTCACTTCTAAAGCGTACAACGTATTAAACAAGAGTTCGAGGAAAATAGAAGAAACTTACTACGTGAATTTTGATGATAGATATGTCAAAAAGCTAAAGGCCAACGAAGACACAGCTGGGGAAATCTTTCCTCAAACTGGCCAAGTCACAGCCTCGATCGCTAATCTATTCGAGAAGTTCATGGAGCTATTTGATGAACCAGAGAACTCTCTCTGAAGCCAGTGCAGCATGCAACAAGGTAGATCACATGAAGCAAATTATTAAAGACGCTGCAAGGAGAATGAATGAAGGAGGATCAAGTTCTGACGAGCCTCAATCACCCAATGCTTCAGTCGAGGGGGAGGATCCGCCATCATCATCCCAGCCGAGCTCACAAGTTGAGGGGGAGCTAAGGTCTCAAACTACTCCCGAAAGCACTTCACCAACCGAAAGTGACTCACCATCCGAAGGTGCATCAACGCCTGAAAGCTCAGCACCACAAGAAACCTCTATAGCTCAAGATTCTCAAGACATTCTTGTAAGATCATCTATCGAGGGGGAGCAAGCCGATATGTCTTACGACTATGATAGCCAGTCCGAACCAGAAGAAATGATAAACGCTGAATTAGATCCAACCTTTGATCCTAACTACCCTCCTATCACCAAATGGACCAGAGATCATCCTGTCTCTCAAGTTGTTGGTGATGTATCTGAAATAGTTCTGACTCGATCATAACTCAAGGCAAAACAGACTTCCTTGTTTTCTAAAGTCGAATTCTGCATGTTTAACTCATTCGTATCAAAAGTTGAACCAAAGACAGTTAACACTGCTCTTGATCACTCCGATTGGGTTCAAGCTATGCAAGATGAACTGAATGAATTCAAAAGTAACAAAGTTTGGCGACTTATTCCAACTCCTCCAGATGCCTCGGTTGTTGGTCTCAAATGGGTCTTCAGGAAAAAAATGGACAAGGAAGGGAACGCTATATGGAACAAAGCACGTCTGGTATTGAAAGGATACTGTCAGGAGGAAGGTATTGACTACGAAGAGACTTTCGCTCCTGTTGCTAGACTGGAATCTGTTAGAATCTCTCGCCTATGCTGCACACAAAAACTTTGAAGTTTACCAAATGGACGTCAAGTGTGCATTTCTCAATGGTGAACTCGAAGAAACAGTATACGTGGAGCAACCTCCTGGATTCGTGAATGAAAGGTATCTTGATCATTGTTACATTTTGGATAAAGCCATGTATGGACTGAAACAAGCTCCGAGAGCCTGGTATGAAACGCTGACTAAATTCTTAAAGATGTCCAAATTCAAACAAGGTTCGGTTGAGCCAACCTTCTTTCGCAAGAAGGAAGGTAACCACCTTATGATTGTTCAAATTTACGTCGATGATATTATCTTTGGCTCTACGAATCCCAGCTTAACAGCTGATTTCAGAAAGCTGATGGAGACTAAATTTGAAATGAGCTCAATGGGTCCTATTAACTTTTTCCTTGGTTTAAATATTAGACAGGGACCCGAAGGCATCTTTATTAATCAGGAAGCTTCGGACAATTCTTAGAAATATGGCCTTCTTCTTTACATCCGTAGCACACCTGATTGGGAATTGTACACTTATTGGTGTAATGCCCTATTTCTCTACACACAAAGCACTTCACCTTCCCGTCACAATTCCCAGAGTGTTTATTTTTGCACTTCCCGCACCATTTTCCTTTATCTCTTCTTTTGCCAGACTTTGAGGATATGTTGCTCTTGTTAGGCCTTGAAGACCCCTCAAATATCCTCTTCTTGCCAACTTTAACTTTGTTGGCGGTTGTTGTCACACCCCAAAATCGGAACGGCGGAAACGTTCTGGGGTGGATGACGTCATGTCAAGTATCACAACACATGTATTATAGTAATCAAAGTACAACAAAACATTGCATTAATAGTAATTATTTTACATGGTTTACTTTTCAATACATCAAGGTAATACAAGTAAATATATAGGTGCAGCTTGGCACAAAAATGGTCTTCAACAGAAGTTCCTGGGTTGTACCTGTCTAATGCGGACCTGAGAATCCAAGTTATTTGAAAAGCGAGTATCAGCATTTTTACAAATGCTGGTGAGTTCATAAGTATTTAGTGACATTTTATTCAAATAACCTTATAATGTAGTACTTTAAGACTTTACAGTGTATTAGAGTTCTTTCTAGAAAATCCTATATTTTCTTTAATAAAAGAAGTCTTTTACCAAGACTGGACGAAGTTAACATGGTAAAAACTAGTTTTTCCCTTAAACGCTATCATTATCAAAATACATAATTTAATTTTTAAAGAAAGCAGGGGAGATCAGGGAAAATGACATATGCCTCAGCAGTGAAGACTACTGACTAAGGCAAAAGGGGTCATAGACTCCAGGAAAGTATCGAATGAACGACATGCCTGGCTCAGTCTAACAAAGAGAGACACAGACCCTAGACGGTACAAAATGAAAGGTACACCTAATAAGGTCTAATACAGAGAATACAGACCACAGACAGTATCAAATGAAAGATAAATCTAGCAAGGTTAAAACAGAGAATACAGACCGTAGACAGTATCAAATGAAAGATACATCTAGCAAGGTCAAAACAGAGAATACAGACCGCAGACAATATCAAATGAAAGATACATCTAGCAAGGTCAAAACAATGAATACAGACCGCAGACAGTATCAAATGAAAGATACATCTAGCAAGGTCAAAACAGAGAATACAGACCACAGACAGTATCAAATGAAAGATACATCTAGCAAGGTCAAAATAGAGAATACAGACCGCAGACAGTATCAAATGAAAGATACATCTAGCAAGGTCAAAACAGTGAAAACATACCGCAGACAGTATCAAATGAAAGATACATCTAGAAGGGTCAAACAGTGTGACTCTGAAAATGAGTTACCAGCATACAGTGTAAATTGCTGATGAAATACCGTTACCTTAAGGCCATGAATTATAAGGTAACCCGGGATACTCGTAACCATACTAACCGACACTAGAGTACCAAACGCCCTACAAGCGTCTATAAAATATGACATTTGTCACCCCTTGGCTTGTGGGCCGTGGATTGTAGCTAGCAGTTAGGGTGCGGGGGTGTCAATCCCGTATAGATCTGTACACACAATGTCTGCTCTCCCTACAGGAGACTCTTGTAACCAACTAGACGACGGAGAAGGCCGTGTCCCGAAGATGCATCCCAAATAGTGGGTAATGACTTCCAAACAGTGGGTAGTGGGTTTCTAGTGGGTAGTGGGTTTCAAATGTAAGTGCTGAACTAGAGGTAGAGACTCGTGACTGAACTGACTAGAGCATACCTATACATTTATACTCGTATACATAATATTTAACTAATGAACCAAACGACCTTCGTACGGCCATCCGATCCCACCAGACCACATCTCAACGAAGAAAACGAAATAGGGCGGACGAACCTTCCTAAGTCTTTCAATCATTATTTATATATATCCATACAAGCACAGACATACATCTAACTACAACTGAGTGTGTAACAAGTGGAAACGTATCATTGTGACGTGTAATCATACAGTGTGGAATAACCGAATCGTGAAGTATAAGTCTCACCAAAATATAAGTGTATCACGAAGTAGAAGCGATATCAAGTATAAGTGAAGTAGAAGCGATATCAAGTATAAGTGAAGTAGAAGCGAATATCAAGTATAAGTGAAGTAGAAGCGATATCAAGTATAAGTGAAGTAGAAGCGAATATCAAGTATAAGTGAAGTAGAAGCGATATCAAGTATAAGTGAAGTAGAAGCGTATCACTAAGTAAGAGTGTAAACAAGTATAATCATTTAACTAAGTAGAAGTATCCACTAAGTGAAAGTATAACAAGGCAGTGGTATATAACGAGTGGGGTCTCAAAACATGGAAGAAAACTTTATACTTAAGAAAAACACGACTGGGTATTCCTTTGTAAAATAAGTTTGAAAACCTTTAGAATTTCTGTGGAAACCTTTCATAAATTAGTTTTAAATGAAGTTTTGATAAAACAATATATGTAAGAGATTTGTACAAGTGGAAACATTTTAGAAAACCATTTACAATATCAAACTCGGTAAAACAGTTAACAGTGTGGTAAATCCTTGTGCATGCAGGTTATTAATCACATGTGATTGATATGATAATTGGCATGTTTAACTTGCATTCCCCCCCCCCCCTATAAAACATGTAAAAACATTTAAAAGGTTCATTCAGGGGTATGAACTCACCTGAAGTGAGTGGTTCTGATGACAATGTTGGATCTGTTGCTAAGTATCAATTGGTGACTTGAGTACACACGCGAATCCTATTTAGCACATATTGATACGTATATGAATATAATTAGTGTTATGAACAACTAACTATTGAATTGGGACCACTTTAGGGACTAGTAAACACTTATATCGAAGTGTTACAACCATAAATGATTGTACGAAGGGTTAAAAGGTTGTACAAGAGAGTGTATGCCCTGAATACACACTATATGTGTGTGTGCGGCCATGTGTGCGGCCAGGTGTGATGCCAGCACGTGTGTGCGGCCATGTGTGCTGCCAGAAGCGTGTGCTGCCAGAAAACATGGTGTTCTTGGTGTTCTTGGAGTTCTTGGTGAAAGATGTTACCTTTCCGGATGATACTTGAGAGGATTTTCGAGTCCTAGCTTTGTAAGAGTGTAGGAAATGATCAAAATGACCAAGGATAGTATATATAGGAGGGTGTGTGGGGATGGAGGTGTGTGTGGTTGGCCTGTGTGCGGCTGGCTGACCGCACACACTAGTGTGCGGCCGCACACACCTGGTTTGGTGTGTTTGGCCCATTTTTCTAATGCTACACCCAAACTAACCCATCCTCCGATGCGTATTCCAATTATACTAGACCTTAAGCACTCTTTTAGACTTGAGACTTCATTATAAAATAGCAAAACGAAGCTAACTTTGATAAAAATCAAGAATGTAAACTAGAAATTTCGGGTTGTCACATCATCCCCCCGTTAGAGGGAATTTCGTCCCGAAATTTAGGTTTAGGCAAGGAAGTAGGTATGAATGATAGAGGCAGGAGGGTACTTCCTATTTTGTTTGTCCTCGCATTCCCTAGTGAAATCTGGTCTGTGTTTGTCAATTCAACAAACCTGAACCTATGGGATGCGGATTCCGTCTCTTGTAGTTAGTGGGTTCCGACTGGTGTATCTACGAGGTTAGGGTTCTCAATGATCGCTATCAACATGAGTGGGATACGAAGAGTGACGTCGGGTAAACACATATCAAGTCTAAGAAGTGGATCGATCTGGTGTGAAGCTTGTGGAATATCCGAAATTAGTAGTGGTCTGACGAGGGTTGGACCAAATCTCCATGAGGATTCTCAGATGGTCCTAAGCTCTCGGAAGGGTAGAGCTTTTCAGTACTTAGAACATAGTGTACTTCTACGGCAAGATCGCCACTGGCGTGATTGCCATTCCGAAGTTCCTAACGCTCTCTCTCATACTGGTAGTGTAGTCCTCCAGGTTGGTTCTTAGGAGCTCAAATTGTCCTTGGTTTCGCGTTTTCCTGTTAATTGGCTTTTAGAGTCTTTCTAGGTCATCGGATGGGTTGTGTGACTACGGTCTTCTGTTTTCTGTAGAGTGTCTATCTCAAGCTCGTGCAAAATGAATTTGCACGAATGAATCTTGAGATATTCCTAACGGAAACCCTCAGGGTCAGGGAGATAGGGTTTCACTAGATGAGTGTTGGACTATCTCGGGAGGTGGTTCTACTATTTCTGCATGAGATAGTATTCGTGGAACACCTCATAGTCCAATGAATCTCTAAGACTTTTGTTTATTCTAGTGTGGAAAGCGCATGCTCCTGAATAACCCCTCAACTAACACCAAGGCTGGTGTTAAGTCTATAATCTCTTCGGGATCCGTGTCATGAGACTGAATGCAACTACGTTCGCACTTTGATCAAGTATTCCTGGCTGTGGAGGTTATCCTGTGGTTCTCGGTATCCTAGTGTTTACTTCGGAGAATGAAGTCTATCGTCTACAGGGTGACGACGATTTCCTCCATGCGAGAGGGTGGAGGATGATAGGGACTACTTGTCTATAACAGGATGGACGAAGTGCCTGAGTAGTGCGAGCATCTACTGCCACTACTCTTCCGAAGTTTCTGAGTTTTCTCGGTCTAGGTCAAATTTAGTGAGCATAGGGTCTCATCACTCGGAACTTGAATAGATCAATCCGCAGTGATTCTCTTGACTCCAACTTCTATTATATGGAATAGGATGAAGGGATTTGCTAAGAGGTTCGTGGTAGAGTTCATACTTGGCTTAACCACCAATACTTGGTGTATGCAAGCAGTATATAATTGAGGTCGGCAGGATGTTCAGCTGTGCGTCTCCACCCCAAACCCACAACCCAACGAGGAACAGGGAGTAGGGAGGAAACACACACCTTAAATCTTTTTTTATCTCAATTGTATACCACCTTTACATATATACTTGGTTATAGTGGTCAGTCTCATGAGTTCTATTCTCTGGGTTCACGAACCTGATGTGCGAGGTGCGAAGGGTCTTTCTGGGGAATCTACGAAGTATGCTTCGGATGGTTGTTGTCTTCTGGAGTGTCTTGTAGTGTCTTTCGCTTCAGTTTCCGTATGACTAAGAGAGGTCGATCGGCAACGCGCGGTACCCTCTCTTGGGTACTTCGGAAGGTTTGAGGTAAGAGGAACGATTGACGGATCGCATTAGGTTTGATTATTTGTATTATGTTTAGGTTCGGAAGAACATTTAATTATCGAAAGGGCTATGGAGAAAGTTCTTTTTACACAGCACTAAGGATTTACATATGGCTGAACGAAGTCAACACATGATCGGTAGAGTCGTCGAAATTTGCATACTTCGACATGACATAAAATGAAGATCGATAGAGTCATGCGCCGAACAGGCACAAAAGCTCTAGGCGTCTCGGGTTTCGTCCTGTGTATCACTGCCACGGATACATGGACCGATAGAGTCGACGCGGAACTATAGAGAGTCCTAAGTGTTTCCGAATAGAGTACCTTTTCATGGATGGATTCTCACAAGGCATTTCTATAATCGGCTAACATATACTAGTCATGTATAATTAAGGTGGGGAGGACTGTTGACTGAGCGACTCCGCCCTAAATCCACAACAAAACGAGGAATAGGAAATGAGGCGGCGTTCACTCACTCTAGGTCTTTCCATCTTAACTATACATGGCCGTAATGTATATGTTTAGCCATTATAGTCTTACCTGATGAATTTTTCTTTTAGATATTATAACAGTGCTGCGACTTTCACCTTATTGGAGAAGTATTTACATTTGAATTAGCCTTCCATTATATTTAGTTTAGTTATCTGTCACACCCCAAGACCACGAACGGTGGAAACATTCAGGGGTGGAGGACGTCATGTACAGTATCACAACAGTGTAAAATAGTGAACAAGCAACAACATCATCCATTGCATTATAAGTAAAGTTTTAATACATGTGTGTTCTTTCATTGTAATAAGACACCAAAAATATATAATCAAAATAAAAGACGAGACTTGTCTACTCCGTCATCTCAAAACCTGGCCACCGTACCTGTCTGCTGATGACCTGAGAATACAAGTTATTTTGAAAGAGAGTATCAGCTTTAAAGATGGTGAATTCATAAGTATTTAAGTGTCATTGTCTTGCTTTGAAAAGCTATTATGAATGTCATGTAAAACGTTTAAGTAAGACAGTTGATATAAGTATGAAAAGTCCTAAGAAATCCTTTATTTCCTACTAGTATGAAATGTAGTCTTCTACTAAGACCCGAATGTTTTGTTATGACAATGTAGTCTTCTACCAAGACCCGAATGTTTTGTTATGATAATGTAGTCCTCTAGCAAGACCCGAATGTTTTGTTATGATAATGTAGTCTTCTACCAAGACCCGAATGTTTTGTTAGTAAAGTGATAGTTTTTCCTTCTTTTTGACTACTACAAACAGTAATTAGTCTAACTCATCGTTTATGTGAATATATCACAAAATAAAGTAAATAAGAAAAATATAACCTTGTAAGTGTTATCCTTGGATACCAGGACTAACACGCCATCACAGTAAGCGATATGTATAACCTAATGAACCTCCGAAGATGGTCTAATTGTCCTCTGTAGCAGCAGCAGGTTGGAGGAAGGGTTAGTCCCTTAGCCGACTCCTAATATAAGTGGTAACCTAATGATCATCCGAAGATTTTCAACTCATCCTCTGTTGCAACAGCAGGATGGAGGAATGGTTAGTTCCGATTACAATCTATCTATGATAAGTGATAACCTTAGACATCCGTAGATGTTCATCACCTAGTGGTGCTAACAGCTGGGTTCCAGAATGGTTAGTCCCGTCGAGACATCCCGTTGAACAGGGATAGGCAGGAAAATTTACACAGAAGGTATGAATAAATCTTCCTCATAAATCTAGGTACAAGTATCCAGGTAAGTGAATACAGGATAATGTATCTATGTAACAGTACTCATGTATGGTATTTGTTGGGTAGCGTAGAGTAGAATTTTTGTATATTGCGTCTATTGGGCTCGGTTAATAGTCCATGTTTTGTACTCCGGTTTGGGCCTGTCCAACCGTGAGCTGATAGGGTTTAGTATATAATAATGTGCTTGCATGCATATTAGGTTAACGATTGATAGCAATTACGATAGCTTTACAGATTTTCTTCATCGTTCTTGTAAACCCTAAATTCTCTACAATAGAAGTTCTTTATCGAGCTCTGCTGAGGATTGTTTATTAATCATTCGACATCTTTGATCCATTCTTGTGTTCTTGCTGTTTACTCGTTTATTAATTTACCTATTTTATAGATCTAATCGATCTTCAAGTTTGTTTTTAATCTATCAATTGGTATCAGAGCAGGAGGCTGTGTAAATCATACACTTCTTTTCTGTGAAAAAGGTTTCGATTAGGGTTATTCCGCATTTATTGATATTTATTAAGCCGTCATCTCATAATTGACGTGTCTTGATATTTATTGTTTTGCCCTAATTTGATATATTACAAGTCTGATCTTTGAACAGGTTATTCGATCAATTATGGACGAGTCGCAATCCAATCCTATTAATATTTCAAACAACATTGGATCAACAACGAAGATTCCCATCCTGTACACCCATGATTATGAAGTCTTGGCACATCACTTTGAAGATTATGTTATAGGGTCTGAGGATAATGGATACCTCGTCTGGGAAGCAATCTTTTCTGGACCCTTTTCTCATTCAGCAACTTCAAGGATTATTAAAACTCAAAAGGAATACAATGATCTTCTGAAAGATGTTAAAGATATTGCGCAAGACGAAAAAGATAAATTTCAGTGCAATATCAAAGCGTTAAGACTGATCAGATTCGCTCTTCAATTCGATACTTTTAGGCTGGTGAGTTCATGCACGACTACAAAAGAGATATGGGACAGGCTACGAGAATTGTACTCTACAGACGAAGATCATGAACACTCCATTCAAACCTTACTCTTGTCTGAGTTTGGTGAATTCAAGTAAGGAGCCGAAGAAACAGTGACTCAAACGTTCGATCTCTTCAATCATCTTCTTAGCAAGATGATCATACACACGACATTGAAAGGAAGCTTATCGAGCAGAAGGTTACGTTTTTGAACGGACTCAGATCTGAGTGGAGAGCAGTTGTGTCCACAGTTAAAGCGCACGAGCAATTCAAATCCTATTCTTTGGCAAAACTGGTGGGCATTCTAAAATCTCAAGAAAAGATCATGCTACAGGAGAAAAATGTGGTTTCAAGCCTTGGTTCATTGGCCCTCCTGTCCAAAAGCAAAGCGGTGATGGAGGAAGAAGACCTCAAATTGGAGGACTATGACCTCACTTCTGAAGACTATGCTATGATGCTGTCAAACCCTAAGAGGTTCATCAAGAAGAGATTCCCCACCAACAAAAACCGAAACTGGCAGGGGAGTTATAGTTCTGAAAAGTTCAAAGATGAACTGAAGGCTGAAGAATCAAAGAAGGAACCGAAGGCTGAAGGAGATTCGGGAGTGAGCTGCTATTATTGTGGAGGAAAGAACCACTATGCAAAGCATTGTGTCCTCAAAAAGATGGCAGAAAAGGATGAGGAAAAGGATGAAGAAGCTTTGTTGCAGAAAAAGCTAGATGAAATCAGGAAGAAGAAATCTACTGCTAACCCTTCTATGAATGCGTTAATTGTGCAGGGTTTGGTAGCTGATGATGAGTTCGGTGGCGTGGAGGTCTGGTCAACCGACTCTGAAGATGATGAAGTGAGGAAGCCTTCTCATGGAAAGGCTTATGTGGCAAAAGAAGAGAGTAGTGGAGGAAGATGCTTGATGGTGTCTGACGTCTCTCAGATGAGGGGATACAACACTGATGGTGGGAAGGATGACACGAAGGAGCAACAGAACTTGTGCTTTACATCCAAACCGCTCAGCGTGCAGTTCAACGAGCTTGATGAACTGATGAAGAAGGTACAATCAGTTTTTGTCTCATTTAAAGTCCCACAATGCTCATATGAAAAAGAATTAAAAAGTGTTAATTCAAGAATCTCACATCTAGATAGTAGTTTAACTCAAACTCGAGTCACCAATTCTAACCTAACTGACCAATTAAGCAGGGTGTCTTCGAAGAGTGAGGAACGGCGGATGTGGATCGAACTGAAGGAGTCGGAATTAATCAAAATAAAAGATGAAAACATTTATTTGCAAAGAGACAATTTAAAGCTTTTGAAACAACGAAATGTTTTTTGTTTGATTGCCAAACGTCTTTACACTAATATTACTCAGCTTCATTTGGATTGTGAAATAGGACAAAAGATTCATCGCATGATTTTACCCTTCCTTGAGTTTAAGGAGGATGAAATTGATGTTAATCCGACATATATGTATGGACTGGACAAGATTGAATCTTTTATTAAGTCCAAGGACCATAAGGACATGCTTAAAAACCTTTTGGATGAAAATGATAAACTGAAACTGAGAACCGAAACCATACGAAAATTTCACTCTTTAAACGCCAACTTGAGCTCAGAAAATAAAATTGATGTTGAAAATGCATCTGAGCTTAATGAGGACGACAATATGAGTGAAATTTCTGTAGAGGATATAGTTGACTATTCAGAATTTGTCAAAAGCGAACCCGAAAACCACAAGAATCTTATTTCAGAAAATTCAGTGGAGTTAGCTCGTATGTCCCAACAAAAGTCCCTGATTCTTGCAGAGAAGGAAGTAGTATATCAAAAAGTAAGAACCACTCCAAATCAGGTGTACAAGGTCACAGGCGTAACAGAACATCAGATTGCTGAACTCACAGCTATTGTAAACGAAGACAATGCTGATGGCTGTGACGAGTTCTTCTGGTCAGCTCCCATTGACAATGTTGATGAAACGGTAGGTTTGTCTGAAAGAACTTCATGGAAAAGCAAAGGCAGATATGTGCCAGAACCTTTGAATAAAACCGATAGCTTTGATGTGCCAAGTACTAGTGGTACGAAAGAAGTTCCTCAGGAAAATGAAATTCCTGCAAAAGAGGTCACATCCCCAAGTGAAACTTCATCAGTTCAGAGTGAACCAGCTGAAGAAAAACAAAAACCGAAAGCTAACATCCATCATCAACCGAAGCAGATGAGAAATCAAAAACGTCAAAGGAATCAGAGATACAGGAAGAATCTCTCTGAAAGAAAACAGTTTTGGCAATCTCAGAATGCCTATTTCTCACATCAAGACAAGAACTTAAAGTCAGAGAAAGGTCCTGTTAAATCGCAAGAGAAAAACAACAACCGAAAACAGAGGTTCGGTTCGGAGAAAAACGTCAACCGAAAGCAAAGGTTCGGTTCTGAGAATGATTCCAACCGAAAGCAGAAGTTCGGTTCAGAGAACTACATCAACCGAAAGCAAAGGTTTGGTTCGGAAATCAAAAGAGATCAAAATTCTAAGGTTTGTCCCACTAATGATCAAAAGCAAAAGGGTCACCTAGAATCTCAAGCTAAGAAGTCATCTCAATCTAAGCTCTCTCATTCTAACGCCTCTAATTCTTCAAACTCTTCTATCTCTTCTTCACCTTGTTCTAAATTCCATTCTATTCCCTCTCAAAAATCTCAATCATCAGCTGAACAAAAAGGAAAACAAAAGGTCTCATCAGTTAAACCTGAATCTAAACCGAAAGCATCGAATCCCAATAAAATTAAAGTTTTTACCATCAAAAAGAAAGATGAAACAACACTAATAAAAAGAACATACCTTGTTGACATCTCTCTTACTATTCCTGTTCCTGTGAAAGGCTCACGTGGACCCAAGAAACTTTGGGTTCCTAAATCTGCTTAATTTTTGCAGGTTATCAGTGACGAGCAGTTTGACGAAGAATGGTACATTGACAGTGGCTGCTCGCGTCACATGACAGGAAGGAAGGAAGAGCTAAGGGAATACAGGTCTCTTTCAAATGGTGGAAACGTCAAGTTTGGAAACAACTCCTTTGGCAACATAAAAGGATATGGAATGATTACAAATGGTGATTTCACGATAAGGAAGGTTGCATACGTGGAAGGGCTACAACACAACCTCATCAGTGTATCTCAGCTTGTTGGAGGTACCGGTCTCAAAGTCTCATTCGACGATGAGGGCTCTGAAATACTTGAGAAGAAAACGAAAAGAGTTATTCTCAAATCTGAGCGTAAAGGTGAAATGTTTCCTCTAAACCTCAAACCCATCAAAGGAAACCCAGCTATCTGCCTGTTATCAAAAGCACAATCTGACGAAAGCTGGCTGTGGCACCGAAGGCTCTCTCATCTCAACTTTAAAGATATCAACAAACTTGTCACTGGAGGCAATGTTCGAGGTCTTCCATTGCTCAAGTACGATAGAGACCATTTGTGTGCTGCATGTGAAATGGGGAAGCAGAGTCATCAAAGTCATTCATCTATAATAAACACTAAAGTTGTTGAACCACTAGAATTACTTCATATTGATTTGTGTGGTCCATCATCTATCAAAAGCATCGGTGGTAGCAAGTATATTCTTGTTATTGTTGATGACTTTTCGCGATTTACATGGGTGTTCTTTTTGAAGCTTAAATCTGAAGCGACTCATAAGCTAAAGGTGTTCATCAAGCAGATTGAAGTACAGCTGAAGAAGGTCGTTCGCAACATCAGGAGCGATAATGGTCTGGAATTTAAAAATAAAGATTTCGAAGAATTCCTGACAGAAAAGGGAATTAGTCACAACTTCTCAGCTCCCTACACACCTCAACAAAACAGAATCCTCGAAAGACGAAACCGATCTTTGTGTGAAGCTGCCCGAACCATGCTAAGTTTCGCTTCCTTACCTCTGTATTTTTGGGCTGATGCTATTTCTGCTGCTTGTTTTACACAGAATAGGTCATATCTTAACAAGCGCTTTACTCTCACTCCTTATGAGATCATCAACAACAGGAAGCCAAACGTGAAGTTCTTCCATGTGTTCGGTTCACGGTGTTTTATCTTCAATTCTAAAGAAAACCGCAACAAGTTCGATGTCAAAGCCGACGAAGGGATATTTCTGGGCTATTATCTCACTTCTAAAGCGTACAGCATATTAAACAAGCGTTCGAGGAAAATAGAAGAAACTTACTACGTGAATTTTGATGATAGCTATGTCAAAAAGCTAAAGGCCAACGAAGACACAGCTGGGGAAATCTTTCCTCAAACTGGCCAAGTCACAGCCTCGATCGCTAATCTATTCGAGAAGTTCATGGAGCTATTTAATGAACCAGAGAAGGCCACTCTCTCTGAAGCTAGTGCACCATACAACAAGGTAGATCACATGAAGCAAATTATTGAAGACGCTGCAAGGAGAATGAATGAAGGAGGATCAAGTTCTGACGAGCCTCAATCACCCAATGCTTCAGTCGAGGGGGAGGATCCGCCATCATCATCCCAGCCGAGCTCACAAGTTGAGGGGGAGCTAAGGTCTCAAACTACTCCCGAAAGCACTTCACCAACCGAAAGTGACTCACCATCCGTAGGCGCATCAACGCCTGAAAGCTCAGCACCACAAGAAACCTCTGTACCTCAAGATTCTCAAGACATTCCTGTAAGATCATCTATCGAGGGGGAGCAAGCCGATATGTCTTACGACTATGATAGCCAGTCCGAACCAGAAGAAATGATAAACGCTGAATTAGATCCAACCTGTGATCCTAACTACCCTCCTCTCACCAAATGGACCAGAGATCACCTGTCTCTCAAGTTGTTGGTGATGTATCTGAAAAAGTTCTAACTCGATCACAACTCAAGGCAAAACAGACTTCCTTGTTTTCTAAAGTCGAATTCTGCATGTTTAACTCATTCGTATCAAAAGTTGAACCAAAGACAGTTAACACTGCTCTTGATCACTCCGATTGGGTTCAAGCTATGCAAGATGAACTGAATGAATTCAAAAGGAACAAAGTTTGGCGACTTATTCCAACTCCTCCAGATGCCTCGGTTGTTGATCTCAAATGGGTCTTCAGGAATAAAATGGACAAGGAAGGGAACGTTATAAGGAACAAAGCACATCTGGTATTGAAAGGATACTGTCAGGAGGAAGGTATTGACTACGAAGAGACTTTCGCTCCTGATGCTAGACTGGAATCTGTTAGAATCTTTCTCGCCTGTGCTGCACACAAAAACTTTGAAGTTTACCAAATGGACGTCAAGTGTGCATTTCTCAATGGTGAACTTGAAGAAACAGTATACGTGGAGCAACCTCCTGGATTCGTGAATGAAAGGTATCTTGATCATTATTACATTTTGGATAAAGCCATGTATGGACTGAAACAAGCTCCGAGAGCCTGGTATGAAACGCTGACTAAATTCTTAAAGATGTCCAAATTCAAACAAGGTTCGGTTGACCCAACCTTCTTTCGCAAGAAGGAAGGTAACCACCTTATGATTGTTCAAATTTACGTCGATGATATTATCTTTGGCTCTACGAATCCCAGCTTAACGGCTGATTTCAGAAAGCTGATGGAGACTAAATTTGAAATGAGCTCAATGGGTCCTATTAACTTTTTCCTTGGTTTAAATATTAGACAGGGACTCGAAGGCATCTTTATTAATCAGGAAGCTTACACGAAGACTCTCCTTGCAAAATTTGGCATGATGGGAGATTCCAAAGTCAAAGTTCCAATGGCGTTCGGCACCAAGCTCACTCCATCCCTGGATAAACCGGCTGTTGATATTATGCTTTATCGTCAAATGATAGGCTCTCGAATGTATCTCACTGCTAGCAGGCCTGACATAATGTTTTCTGTTTGTTACTGTGCTAGATTTCAGGCAAACCCACGTGAACCTCACATGCTTCCAGTGAAGAACATTCTACGATATCTCAAGCGAACTACCTCTTTAGGTTTATGGTAACCTTCCAACTTAGGCTTCTTCGTTCAAGCCTACTCAGATGCAGACCTTGGAGGTTGTGGACTCGACAGGAAAAGCACCACTGGTGGCTGCCAATTCCTTGACGGGAAGTTGGTTAGTTGGCAATCAAAGAAACAAACCTATGTGTCCTTATCTACAGTTGAAGCAGAATATATTGCAGCTGCATCCTGCACCTCTCAAGTGATTTGGATCCAGAGTCAACTCAGAGACTATGGACTCAATATGAAAAAGATTCCCCTATATTGTGACTCTGAAAGTGCAATTAGGATCTGTCATAACCCAGCGCAACACTCCAAGACCAAACACATAGCACTGAGGTATCACTTCATCAAAGATCATGTGGAAGATGGAAACGTTGAAATTCACTTTGTTAGAACCACTGATCAACTGGCTGATGTCTTTACCAAAGCTCTTCCTGAAGCGTCATTCAACAAAATTCTACAAGGGCTAGGTATGATGGAATCAGAGTCAGTACCACAAACTACCTCTCGATCTCAAACGTAAGAAGCGAAATAGACCGAACGTTCGGGTTCGGTTGAATCATCTGCACTCGCTCATCATTTCAAAGGTAGTTTTCTTGGTTGTAAATTTCATGTACAAAGTTGTTTATCTTATTGTCAAAAGTCTTTCCTTTTTGAAAGTCCAAATTCCTTGGTTTTCCAAAATTTTTCAAAACCGAAATCAACCGAAGGTTCGGGTTCGGTTTTCCAAAATTTTTCAAAACCGAAATCAACCGAAGGTCCGGGTTCGGTTTTCCAGAATTTTTCAAAACCGAAATCTACCGAACGCTCGGGTTCGGTTTTTTAAAATTTTTCAAAACCAAAACCAACAGAACGCTCGGGTTTGGTTTTTCAAAATTTTTCAAAACCGAAACCAACCGAACGCTCGGGTTCGGTTTTTCAAAAATTTTCAAAACCGAAACCAACTGAAAGCTCGGGTTCGGTTTTTCAAAATTTTTTCTCAACCGAAATCAACCGAACGCTTGGGTTCGGTTCCAAAATTTTCCAAAGTTTTTTTAATGTTTTTCTTTTCTTTTCCAAGTTTTTTTTTTAAATCTTTTTATTTTCTTTCTTAGTCTTATTTTTTTGATTTTTTTTATATATATCAAAAATCCAAAAATATTTTGTTCTTCATTTGCTTTTTGTCTTTAATTTTTCTTTGTGTGTGCGTTCGTTTATGGGGATATAATTGTTGGATTAGTTAAGTGTCCCTAGAAGCATGTTGTTGTATGTGCCCCAAGCCTCATTAGATTCTGAATACTAGCCTTAATGACTTGGTATACACAAACCTTGTCTTCCCAATTAGGCGATCACATTTATTCTAATCGTGAGCTACCTAACTCTCTTCTCACATGAAATAAGAGTTTTCTGCTTAGTCCTACTTTTCACAGCAGAGGTACTTTGCTTTCTTACACCATCTCAATTACATTTCTCCATTAAATTCGTTTCACCAAAGTAACCCTTGAGACTCTCAGAATTTACCACTGAGGTTTATGGTTACTCAAAAACTGTGTTCATGATCTTAGTTTCGTGCCACTACGAGCTGAGTGAAACCCAAAATTCAATACCAAATCTGAATTGACGGTGAACAATCAATTTGCTCAAGTTTTCACTAACGAATTGACGGACGTATCCTCATGAAATCTCAAGTTTTTATTTTGTGTGATTCCTATGAAATTGTTAAACGCCATAACATTTCTTCCCTTGGGAATCAGTTTTAAATTTTTTTTGAGATTTTATATTTTCCAAGCCACTTTAAAATTATTTCCTACCTACTTGTTCAACAGACTACACCGGTCTCACAAGTACTGTGTTCACTTTCTATCTTATTTCAAGATTAGGACTGTTGAATCAAAGCTAAAGCCACCTTAAGAGGCCTAATTAAAAGAAGCCTTTCAACACTTCTTAATAAGTGTTTGATCGTTATTCAACGGGAAACCACACTAACACTTTAAGGTCTCTCTTGACTTTGAAGGAAGAGATTCGTGCCCGGGATCATTTGTTTCGTGTCATCATTGACATCACAATTATTCCTAAAAAGATTTTCTTTATTTCTTTTCTTTTCACACCCTTAGCACGAAAATCTTTGATTTTCCAACATTCTGGTATTAATAATTATAGGCTTTTTCTTTGGATCGGTGATTAATTATAAAGATGTGGTCAGAATTAATCCACGTGGGCGTGTTATTCAAAAGATGCCGTTACACATTAAAGGGATAAGATGAAGAGTTGCTGACTCAGGCGGGAGATTAATTGATTTGATTTCAAACGGCGGAACAGGGAAAGCGTGCGAATTTGAAGCGTCTAATCTCAAACTGACATCGCAGACGCGTGTGCGAATTTGAAACGATTCCTCTCTGGCACAGAAAGGCGCGTGTGGATTTGAAACGGTTTAGCAGAAATGGCGCTTGATGGGAGGCGTGTTCTTTGGAATCTGACACTCTCTCTCATGCGTGATCATCGGTTCCACAACTGTCACGCATCAGTCACTCCGAAAAACTCTTGGTTTTTCGATAGAAGATTTGGAAAGATCCTTCCCTCTCCTTAAACCCCAGTATAAAAAGGCGTTAGCATCTACCATTTACCTCTTTACTGCAATCAAAATTCCCAGAGCAAAAGAATTCCCTGAACCCTAACTGTTCATCATCTTCTTCCCGCTCTTAAACAATGGCAGATTCATCCTCCGTTCATGCTACTTCTCATATCATGCCCATTCGCCCTCAGCAATGTCTCATCATTGACTTAACCCCTCACGCATATGACTCCTACATGGTCCCAGTCATCGAATGTTTGAAGTATTCGCCAATCGCACCTGCACTTTCACGGGCAGAATCAATGCCAATGGAGTTCCTCTCACAAATCTACGCGACGGCGCATTACGACAAAGTCGTCGACAAGATCTTTTTCTAAGTTGCTCATCATAAAGCCTCTATCTCCAAGCAACGATTTAGCTCACTGCTGGGGTTTGAAGCTGACCCTTCAAGGGTTAATCCGGAGACTATTCCGATGGGGCATCTCTTCAATATGTTCTATAATATGGGGTACACGGAGGCGCTCACCTCCGTCGCAAAGTTCAAAAAGTCGTGTTTACCGCCACAGTGGAACGGAATGTTCACTGTACTTTTCAAGGGTCTCTCAGAAAGGAGCTCAGGTTCAGATGGCTCCAGTCGACTATTCCTGTCCATTCTGTACGGAGTTTACAACGGCGTCAACGTCGATTATGGGTTGGTTCTCTGGAAACAACTCATCCAGAGTTTATCTTCTTCTTCACGGCATTCTGAGGTGTCGTATGCCAGGTTTTGGACCTTGATCACTAAGTGGGCGATGGATAAGAACAATGTCCCCACTGTTGCCGGAGCACCGATGTCTTCAATTGGTACATTCCATACCACGAAGATCATCGTCTCAGATGCATCGAAATTCCCTTTCAATGGTTCCATCCCAGAGACCATGTACGCTGATGTTCCAGCTGACAGCAGGATCATCCGGACCTATAAGGAGTTCAAGAAGTCTGGTCCAAGGGATCTCACGCCGGAGATGCTCAAATCTATTCACGATGCCGATAAGCCTGCTCCGAGAGGCAAAAAGGCAGACAAAGGCAAGCAGGTGGCAAAAGGGGCTAAAGGCCCTTCTCCTAAAAAGAGGAAAGCTACTAAAGCTGCTCAGTCCCCGCAGTAGAAGAGGCGAAAGACTCAACCAAAGCGAAAGCTCATTATCGCTTCCTCTTCAAGTGAGTCGGAGGGTGAGAGTTCGGATTCTGACAACTCTCCAAGAGGCAACACACCTCCAAGGGGAAACACACCACCCAGATCACCTACCCCACACATGCAAATCCATACTTCTCCAATTCCCTCTCCTACTCAAACAATTCCTACTTCCATTCCCACCATAAACCCCTCTACCCATATTCCCAAAACCTCATTCCCAATGCCACCACCCATCTTTACCGATGCAACAACTACATCCAGAGCAAAGGTTACAACCAACGTATCTGATACGAGGGTTCATACCGATGCAACCGAACCTCCACCAGCAACCGAACCCAGACACACAACCGAAACCCAACAACCACCAGAACCCACCCCTACTCAAAACCAAACCGAACCTACACCTACCCCTACACCCGAAACAACCCAACTAGAACCCACCCATACAACCGAACCACCACCAGCTTCACCACCACCACCATCTCCCGGTCATGCCTCTGACGGAGATAACCCTTTCCTTGGCAGGGAGAACATGACATTTGATTCGGTCTATTACAGTCCGTTTCAACTGCAAAGCGACGATGATGAGGATGCTCTGGTAACAAAGAAGCACCTTAAGGAGCTGCATGAGAAGGTCGACTTGCTCATTGCTTCCTCCTCCAGCTCTCAATCATCTCTCTCTGAAGCTGCTCTTTAGAAGATTGTTGATGCCTTCTCTAGGGGTCAGCAAGATTCGGTCGCTTCTGCCACCGTCGCCATAAATGCCTCGACGAAAGCTTGTGAGGCCGCCCGAAAAAGTCGATAAACTATTCTCAGACGCCTCTACCCTGTTACAATCATTGCAGGAGAGTGCCTCTGCTACCAAGACAACGTTGGAACCAATTTTTCAACAGTTGGCCACGTTTGTCTCCACGTAGTTGAAGTCATTTGCCACACTTCGCCAATCGCTCAGTGATGACAATTCCGCCTTCCGTACTTCCATTGACGAGTGCCTCTCAAAACTCCAAGAGGATCTGGCTGCTGAGAACTCGTTGATGGATGTTCTAGCAAGGAAGACCACTGCCCTAAAGGTCAAGAGTGCTCAACTTTCCAATTCTCAACAACAAATTGACACTCTTCGATCCGAACGGGAGGTTATCGAGACATGTGTTTCGGATGTACACTCAGCCATATCCAACATCCTCGAAGCGCATGATCCGATCCTGAACCATTTTGTGAGGCGTACCTTGCAGAAAAACTCGCTCCTGCCCTGGATCTGGTAAGTAAAATTGAAGGGCTACCCAGTTTCATGTCCACTCCGAAACAAGGGGGAGAAAAGGAGTCCGGATCGCAACCACCTCATTCCTCAAAGGCAACTCACACAACCGAACCTCCTCCTATAGGTCAAGCCTCTGGTTCAGGTGTGAAGGACAAAGGCAAGAAACTTGCTGAGGATGAAGAGGAAGATGATCAAGAAACCATTGCCGACTTGCTGAAACGCAAAAGTCGACGCAATGTTGAAGATGATAACGTTCGTGTGGCGAGAGAAGCTGAAGAAGCTGAGCGCAAACAGAAGGAAGCCCACGACCTTCTCGAGAGTAGGAAGACTCTGTTTCCTGCTTGGACTCTCGAGAGGATGATAAAGGAGGCAATCGATACTCCGAGTATCTTATGGCTTGAACCGGTAATCTCCTTTGACTGCTACAATTCTATCGACTCTCAGTTCGACATGCCCTTAACCCGAAAGGCGTTCATCTTTCACGCCTTCGCCAACGTTGCTGAGTTCCCTCATCCTCATCCGGAGGTTGATCGGGAATTAATTGAGTTCTATCTAAAGGCCGCTCAACCCCAGTACCAAACCTGGAGCGCTCAGAAGATCATCAACGTTCGGGTTCTGAAGCCATACACTGAAGGGAGATTTATCAACATTCGGTTCAAAGTGCTCAGAGGGTCTGCAAAAAACGAACATGCCATATCCTTAGCAGATTTTACCGAACCTCAACCCCCATGACTGGATCGTTCTGCACAACATCCTATTGACTAATGAAGTTGAATACGGTCCGATTATTGACCATCTCAAGAGGATGTTGGTGTGCTATATCATGGAGGTCGCTCTGATGGATCAGGAGATTGCAAATGTCTTCAAGAAGAAACCGAAGATCTCTCCTGTTGGCTCGGCCAGTGATCTAAACCAGATGAAGATGGGAAAGATTGACCCCAGGCGAAACTCGGTCATGTTCACTAGGAGTGAAGGACAGAAATGTCTCTTTGCCTTAGCGGATAAACATCTTTATACCACTGCTTGTCTAGAGCATGTGTTGGGGATCATGCACAGATGCAAAGAAAATACAGTGGATGATATCAAATACTTTGACGATATGATACAATGGTATATCTGATTTAGACAGACAATCCTCGCGCTAATCTCTCGTCTGTTTGAGACTGTAAAGAAAAAGGTTCCTGCTGCTACTGGCCCAAGTAAGAAGACAAAGTGATCTCGCTCCAATTTGACGCAAAGGGGGAGATTGTTGGGTAGCATAGAGTAGCATTTTTGTATATTGCGTCTATTGGGCTCGGTTAATAGTCCATGTTTCGTACTCCGGTTTGGGCATGTCCAACCGTGAGCTGAAAGGGTTTAGTATATAATAATGTGCTTGCATGCATATTAGGTTAACGATTGATAGCAATTACGATAGCTTTACAGATTTTCTTCATCGTTCTTGTAAACCCTAAATTCTCTACAGTAGAAGTTCTTTACCGAGCTCTGCTGAGGATTGTTTATTAATCATTCGACATTTTTGATCCATTCTTGTGTTCTTGTTGTTTACTCGTTTATTAATTTACCTGTTTTATAGATCTAATCGATCTTCAAGTTTGTTTTTAATCTATCAGTATTCATGTAAGCGTATTCAGATAAATGTATCTATGAAAAATGTACATATGTATCGTGTAATCCTAGACAAATGTACTCATGTATCATGTAATCCTAGATAAATGTACTCATGTATCATGTAATGTACTGGTATAGACTCACGAATGAACTGACTCTTGTGTGATTCCTTGTAATAGGAATAATGTTTGAATTCTTCAAATTATCCCTATAATAATTTACGGAAAGGTAATTGGTTGTTCAAGTAGGTTTATACACTCTTACTACTCAAGGGTGTGGGAAACTAAAATGAAAGATGTAAACTATAACATCAATACATATATAAGATTATAAGTGTATATGCATAGTTTAATTCCAGAATGAAAAATGGTTTTGTAAGACATCTAAGGGTTTTTAACAAATTTAAAAGTGACTTGATGTCATTTTGATAAACATTTCAAAAGTAATACATTTTATAACAAAGTATTTTAAAGATAGAAAACCATTTCATGCATCACATTTTGTAGTAGGTGAAATATGTTGAATGAAAACACAGTTATAAAATACATATAGATGATTTAATAACATGTTGTTTTCTACTTGTATTCCCCCCCCCCCCCATTAAAGCATTTAAAATCATTTAAAACATTGATTAGGGTATGAACTCACCTGTAGATGGTGGTTTGGATGAACTGAACGGCGTAGGATTCTTAGGTGTTAAGTGAGGACTTGTACATACACTACGATCCTAAATGAACATATAATCACACATATATATGCACTCAGTTAGTGTTAAATTACTAATTGATAATGTTAAGACATCCTAGACATAATAAACACTTTATATAAGTGTTTTAAGCCCTAAGGATTGCATCTAAGCTATTGTGGGACAAGGCACTTGTGTTTAGGGTTCCAAGGGACCCCATATATGAGTTTACTCTCCATATATCCTCACACATGGAGTTAACGGTTGTAAACTCTTGAGTTTACGGTCGTAAACTCCCAAGCTTGGTGGTATTTTGTGTTTTGATGTTCTAAATGATCCCTAGAATTATTCCAACTTGGTGGTTTAATTCTTGGAAGGGTTTAAGGCATAGAAACACCCCTTTGAGGAGTTACGGCCCTAAGGCAATTTCCTTTAGAGTTTGCGGCCGTAAACTCTTAAGGAAAGGTGTTTTTGATGCTTTCAAGTCTCTTTCATATGTAGGATAGGTTCTAGACTTTTATCTAAAGCATATGAAGGCACTAGGCACACTTTGGTGCCTTTGTTTGATGTTCACGGCCCAAGATCCTTATTAGGGCCGTGAACTCACTTTGAGGGGTGTTTTTGATGTTTTTTGGTCCTTCAATTAAGTGGGAACAATTCCTAGTAAATGTCCAAGGCTTTAGGTGCCTTAAAAGCACCCTTTGATCCAAGTTTTAGGAGTTCACGGTCCAAGATCATCTTGGGCCGTGAACACCCATGTTTTTGTGTTTCTTGGTTGTTTTCTTGTCTCTAACACACATATATATGATTCTAAGGTGGTAGCATAACACAAGGAAAGGTGTAGGCATTGCTTTGGGAGTTTACCGCCCAAGAACATCTTGGGGAGTAAACTCCTAAATCTAGTGATTTAGCCATCTAAATCATGTTATAAACACATAATAAGCTTTCTAACACTACTAGAGAGAGTTACTCACGTTTTGGTATAAAAACCCGAACATCCGTGAGTGAGAAAATGGCTTTTCTCTGGTTGGAAATGTGAATAATGAATGAATTTGGTTCAGAATTCTATTTATAGTCCTGAGATATTTTTGGCAGAAAATATTTTTATTCCTGGAATGATTTCTCATATAACAGAGTGTTGGAATAATAGTGTTGCACTAACCCTAGTGCATCCACTCTCCTGATATCTCCTGAAGTGTAAACCCTGAATTACTCAAACTTACGCGAAAAAGTCTGAAAATTAACTGTGACTGCTATAACTTCTATTGAAGTGATATAGTTTGTACAGAATGGAAATTTCGGGTTGTCACATCATCCCCCCGTTAGAAGGAATTTCGTCCCGAAATTAGAATTTAAGCAAACAAGAAATTACACATAACTAAGCGAAAAGATGAGGGTATTTCAGTTTCATCTGATCCTCCCGTTCCCAAGTGAATCAGGTCCATGCTTTGCGTTCCAGCACACCTTCACTTTCGGGATATGGCTCTGCTTTGTTTGCTTGACCTATCAGTCCATGATCTCTACTGGTTCCTCCACGAAGTTGAGGCTCTCGTTGATCTCGATCTCGTCGAGTGGAATAACAAGAGTCTCGTCGGACAGACACTTTTTCAAGTTCGAGACGTGGAAGGTAGGATGCACATTACTGAGTTCGTGCGGTAGATTGAGTTTGTAAGATACAGGGCCGATTCTCGTGAGAATCTCGAAAGGCCCCATGTATCTTGGATTGAGCTTCCCACGATTTCCAAAGCGTATCAAGCCCTTCCAGGGTAAGACCTTCAATAGGACTCGGTCGCCCACCTGGAATTCCAATGGTTTCCTTCGCTTGTCAGTGTAGCTTTTCTGTCAGTCTCTAGAGGCTTTCAATCATTCACGAATTTGAACGATCTTCTCTGTCGTTTCCCGAATGATCTCCGGACCCGTGAGAGTGCTCTCGAGAACTCGTCCCTTAGCTAACTGGGTATCACCCACCTCAGCCCAGCATAGAGGGGATCTGCACTTTCGGCCATAGAGGGCCTCGAATGGAGCTGCCTTTATGCTCGTGTGCTAACTGCTGTTGTAGGAAAATTCAATGATGGTTAAATGCCTATCCCAAGCTTTTCCAAAGTCAATCACATAGGCACGCAACATATCGTCTATGGTTTGGATAGTTCTCTCACTTTGCCCGTCGGTCTGTGGGTGGTAGGCTGTACTCATGTCCAGCCTAGTTCCTAGGGAACTTTGTAATGACTGCCAGAACCTCGAAGTGAATCTACTATCTCTATCTGAGATAATGGATATAGGAACACCGTGCAGTCTTACAATCTCCCTAATGTATGTTCGTGTGAGTTTCTCCATCTTGTCTGTTTCTTTGATTGGCAAGAAGTGTGCAGACTTGGTCAGTCTATTAACGATGATCAATATCGAATCAAGTCCACCCATTGTCTTGGGCAACTTGGTTATGAAGTCCATAGTGATCCGCTCCCACTTCCATTCTGGTATCTCCGGTTGTTGTAGAAGACCGGAGGGTTTCTGGTATTCGACCTTAACCTTTGCGCAAGGAAGGCATTTACTCACGAAGGTAGCAATATCTGCTTCCATGTTAGGCCACCAGTATAACTTTTTAAGATACAGATACATCTTATCTGAACCCGGGTGGACGGAATAATGAGTGTTGTGAGCTTCCGTCAAGACCAAGTCTCTAAAGCCATCGTGTTTCGGTGTCCAGATCTGATCCATGAGGTACAAGGCTCCGCCACCCTTGACTTCTAAGTTCTTATCCATCCCTCTAAGGGATTCACCAGCCACATTTTTAGGTTTCAAAGCTTCGAGCTGAGCCTCCTTTATTTGCGTGGACAAGTGTGAATGGATAGTTAGAGTCAAAGATTTTACCCTTCGACCAGAATATTCTTTTCGACTTAGGGCGTCGGCTACTACGTTGGCTTTACCCGGATGATAACGAATATCGCACTCGTAATCACTGAGTAGCTCGACCCACCATCGTTGTCTCCTGTTGAGCTCTTTCTGGTCGAAAATGTGTTATAGACTCTTGTGGTCTGTAAAGATCGTGCTTTTTGTACCATATAGGTAATGTCGCCAGATCTTCAGAGCAAACACAACTACTCCTAGCTCAAGATCGTGGGTGGTATAGTTAACCTCATGTGTCTTCAGCTGTCTCGAGGCATAGGCTATGACTTTACCTCGCTGCATCAGAACACATCCGAGCCCTTGATTTGATGCGTCACACTAGACTACGAACTCTTCTATCCCTTCGGGGAGGGACAATATTGGTGCGGTGCATAAGGCTCGCTTGAGCGTTTGGAACGCTCTTTCTTGTTTCTCTTCCTAGTCAAAGGCTACGCCCTTCTGGGTCAGTGTTGTAAGAGGTTTTGCTATGCGGGAGAAGTTCTGAATGAACCTGCAATAGTAGCCAGCCAGACCTAGAAATTGACGAATTTCTGTAGGTGTCTTCGGTGCTGACCAGTTCTCAACGACCTTAATTTTGGAAGGGTCCACGTGTATTCCCTCTTCGCTAATAACATGGCCCAAAAATTCAACTCGCCGAATCCAAAATTCGCACTTAGAGAACTTCGCGTAGAGCTTCTCCGACCGCAACGTTTCTAAGATTTTACGGAGATGTTGGCTATGTTCCTCTTTACTTCGAGAGTAGATGAGTATGTCATCAATGAAGACAATGACGAATTGATCCAAGTAAGGATGACACACCTTATTCATCAGATCCATGAATACTGCGGGCGCGTTAGTTTATCCGAACGACATCACTACAAACTCGTAGTGCCCATAACGAGTTTGGAAGGCTGTCTTGGGAATATCATCCTCTAACACTCATAGTTGCTGATATCTGAATCGTGGATCTATCTTCGAGAAGTAGTTGGCTCCTTGAAGTTGATCAAATAAATCATCAATGCGGGGCAAAGGATAACAATTTTTAATGGTAAGTTTGTTCAGCTGTCTATAGTCGATGCACATGCGAAACGATCCATCCTTCTTCTTGACGAAGAAGACCGGTTCTCCCCATGGTGAGAAGCTTGGTCGAATGAATCCCTTCTTGAGAAGTTCGTTAAGCTGGCTGGAAAGTTCTTGCATTTCGGCTGGTGCCAGACGATAAGGAGATTTGGCTACTGGGGTAGCTCCCGGTACTAAGTCGATTCTGAACTCGACTTGGCGTTGCGGTGGTAAACCGGGGAGTTCTTCTGGGAAGATGTCGGGAAAGTCGCGTACTTCGGGGATGTTCTGAATGTTTTTCGTTTCTTGACTTGTATCAACGACGTGTGCGAGGAATGCATGGTACTCCTTCCGCAAGCACTTCTGGGCTTGAATGCACGAAATGATGCGAAGGCTCGTACTAGGTTTGTCGTCGTAGATTATTAAGGTTTCGTTGTTAGGAAGGTTAAGACAAACTGCTTTTTCAAAGCAAATGATGTCGGCGTGAAGAAGACTCAACCAATCCATGCTGAGGATAACGTCGAAACATTTAATTGGGACTGGCATGAGATCTATCTTGAAAGTATGGCCATCTAAAGTTAAAGTACAACCTACGTATATGCAGTTAGTACTCTTCGTTTTCCCGTTAGCCATTTCTACCGTGAATGAATTATCTAATGCACAGGGTTTTTGTTTAAGCAGGTGTACAAATTTGTGGCTTACGAAACTTTTCTCTGCTCCACTATCGAAAAGTATGCAAGCATATGAGTTATTGAGGAGAAACGTACCAGTAACTATCGTAGGATCAGCTACCGCTTCCTCGTGTCCTAGGGCCATAACTCTTCCTACTCCTCCAGCCATCCCCGCTTTAGGGCAGATCCTCTTGTAGTGGCCCACCTCGCTACAACCGTAGCAAGTTTGGCCCATACCGGCATTAGGAACCTGGGCGGCCTGAGCTGTTGGAGTCTTGCAGAAACGGACTGTGTGTCCCTTCCTGTTGTAGTTAGAGCACTGCATCTCCTTGTAAGGTCCGTGGTGTTGGAAATTACACTTGGTGTACCTCGGGAGAGTTCCAGCATATCTTTTTGCTGGTAAGGGGTTCGCAGGGACAATGGGAGTCACTGTGGCAGCATTGATCGCCACAAGTTGTTGTTTCTTGGAGGATCCTTGCGAAGCCCTCTTTTCCTCTTATTCCACCCCTTCCTTTTGTGGTCGGGGTTGGACTTTTGTGGTACGGGTATAGGGATTGTTGGGTTCTGAGGTTTCATGTGATCTATGAGAGATTGTGCTAGTTCCTTGGCACTATCAAAAGTGATAGGCCTGGAGGCTAACACAGTTGACTGGATATAGGGCGACAGTCCCCCGATATACCTCTATATCTTCTTGCTCTCGAGAGCAACCATATCAGGGCATAGGTTTGCTAGATCACAGAACCTATTTGTGTAGGTCGTGATGTCGAATCCAACCATTTGAAGACCCTAGAATTCCTGCTCGAGTTTTTGTACTTCACCTCGAGGACAATATTTTTTCATAAGCATGTCTTTCAACTTTTCCCAGCTGATGGAATACGCCACAACCAAAGTCAGGTACTTAACATGGTCGTTCCACCATGTTAGTGCTCTGTCAGAGAAGGTACAAGCTACGAACTTGACCTTGTTGCCTTCTTGGCAAGCACAGATTTCAAAGACGGATTCCATCTTTTCAATCCATTGTCTCAATACCATAACACCCCCAGTTCCATTGAAGCTGTGGGGTTTGGCGTTCGTGAAGTCCTTGTAGGTGCATTCCCGAGGGTGTCCATGGCTTCGCTGTGGTTCGAGGGAGGTGCACCTATTCCTGATCCACTAAGGGCAAGAGCGTTGATTGCTGACACAGCAGCTGCAACTGCTGCTGTGAAAGCTGCTTGGAACATATTGGCATCGAAAGGATTAGGTGGTTGAAGAGGTTCAGGTGGTGGTGGAGGTGGTGGTATTGGTGTTTCGTTGTTTGGGTTACGCCTTGTATTTCTGCGTGGCGGCATCTTTAACTATACGTTTAAAAGATGACGACATGGATAAGAATAAATGAATAATGAATGTGTCTCATGGACTAACTCCCCATAGTCCAACAACAGAATGAATATAATGACTAAATGAAGATGACAGCATTTGGATAATAATTTCCATAAGATTAGACATCTGTCAATAATACTAGGATTACAGATGTAAACAAGTTCGGGAAAATGGCCTAGAAGTAGGCCTTACATCAACCAAGATGGAAAATTTTGACAGAATTAAGACTAGATCAAGACCTAAAAGGTCTAAGATTTATAAAGACAGGAAATTAGACCAAAGTTTTACATAAACTAGGTTATATCCAAAAGATGAGTCATCGAGATTCTATCGGCGACGAGAACTGCTAGCGTGAGTTCTTGATCCCGATAGTAGACGTTCCATGTCCCTCATACGCCTGTCAGCTCTCACTTGCTGAGCTTGAAGTTCCCTAACTTCAGCTTGAGTTTCAACAAGTTCCCTCTGCAGATTTGCATTGCGGACCAGAGTCCTTTCATGAGCAGACTCCAATTGGCGAATGTGGACAGTGTTAACGCCAGATTTGGCTTCAATCTCCACGACCCGGTCAATAGTTGCTTGACCCAGTATCGTGTTTCTGGAAATTCTACGAACCATGATGGGTAGGACCCTCTCAGAAGAACCTCCTTCAGTGAGGTTGTAGAAACTTTGGTCCCCATTGTAGGGAATGGGCTGACCTTGTTCCTGACTCCATCTAGTCAAGTTAGTGGCCCACAGAGGTGTGGGTCCGTGAAATGTGAGACGGGGGTTCAGGTTTGGGTTTTGAGCATCTGGGGGTAGGTTGTTGACCTCAGGCTCCGAGTCAGAACTATCGGAAAAACCCTCAGCATGGTGATCATCCAAAGGGATTGGGTGATCATCTACTGGTTCTGCCTCTAGCCAACCAGGATTGCCTTGGTTCGGGAAGTACGGATTGCCATGGTGAAATCCAGCCATTAAAATCTATGCGAGAAAAGGGATACAAGAAATAGCTAAATAGACGAACTGACTAAGATAATTATAGTAAGACCAAATACCCCTATGGTATTTCTTTATGGTTGTGTTGGTAAGTTTTTAGACTTGTTTCCATATCACAACCATTCTTGGGCATATGCTAATCACTCCTCGGACCAGCATAGTTGATCAGGATATGCCATTCCCAAGACTGACTATATATCCCCAGGCTTACTTGTGATATTCAACAATTGTAATACTTTTGTTCTTGTCATTGTGACACTGATTTTAGTATGAATGCAGGCACGTATACTTACTTAAATATTTTATAATTTAAAAGTATAACTCTTAGACAGAGTGTTTTAATCCCTATGTATTTATAGTTAGTATATCTTTTATGGGTTGATATACTTTATTCACTATAAACAATGCTCTAATACCAATCTGTCACACCCCAAAACCACGAACGGCGGAAACGTTTAGGGGTGGAGGACGTCATGTACATTATCACAATAGTGTAAAATAGTAAACAAGCAACAACATCATCCATTTCATTATAAATAAAGTTTTAATACATGTGTGTTCTTTCATTTTAATAAGACACTAAAAATATATAATAAAAATAAAAGACGAGACTTGTCTGCTCCGTCTTCTCAAAACCTGGTCACCGTACTTGTCTACAGATTACCTGAGAATACAAGTTATTTTGAAAGAGAGTATTAGCTTTAAAGCTGTTGAATTCATAAGTATTTAAGTTTCACTGTCTTGCTTTGCAAAGCTGTTATGAATGTCATGTAAAACCTTGAAGTAAGACAGATGATATAAGTATGAGAAGTCCTAATAAATCCTTTATTTCCTACTAGTATGAAATGTAGTCTTCTACCAAGACCCGAATGTTTTGTTATGACAATGTAGTCTTCTACGAAGACCCGAATGTTTTGTTATGATAATGTAGTCTTCTACCAAGACCCGAATGTTTTGTTATGATAATGTAGTCTTCTACCAAGACCTGAATGTTTTGTTAGTAAAATGATAGTTTTTCCTTCTTTTTGACTACTACAAACAGTAATCAGTCTAACTCATCGTTTATGTGAATATATCACAAAATAAAGTAAATAGGAAAAATATAACCACGTAAGTGTTATCCCTGGATACCAGGACTAGCACGCCATCGTAGTAAGCGATATGTATAACCTAATGAACCTCCGAAGATGGTCCAATTGTCCTCTGTAGCAGCAGCAGGTTGGAGGAAGGGTTAGTCCCGTAGCCGACTCCTAATATAATGGTAACCGAATGATCATCCGAAGATTTTCATCTCATCCTCTGTTGCAACAGCAAGATGGAGGAATAGCTAGTTCCGATATCAATCTATCTATGATAAGGGATAACCTTAGACATCCGTAGATGTTCATCACCTAGTAGTGCTAATAGCTGGGTTCCGGAATGGTTAGTCCCGTCTAGATATCCCGTCGAATAGGGATAGGCAGGAAAATTTACACAGAAGGTACGAATAAATCTTCCTCATAGCTCTAGGTACAAGTATCCAGGTATGTGAATACAAGATAATTTATCTATGTAACAGTACTCGTGTATGGTATTCATGTAAGCATATTCAGATAAATGTATCTATGAAAGACGTACTTATGTATCATGTAATCCTAGATAAATGTACTCATGTATCATGTAATCCTAGATAAATGTACTCATGTATCATGTAATGTACTGCTATAGACTCATGAATGAACTGACTCTTGTGTGATTCCTTGTAATAGGAATAATGTTTGAATTCTTCAAATTATCCCTATAATAATTTATGGAAAGGTAATTGTTTGTTCAAGTAGGTTTATACACTCTTACTACTCAAGGGTGTGGGAAACTAAAATGAAAGATGTAAACTATAACATCAATACATATATAAGATTATAAGTGTATATGCATAGTTTAGTTCCAGAATGAAAAATGGTTTTGTAAGACATCTAAGGGTTTTGAACAAATTTAAAAGTGACTTGATGTCATTTTGATAAACATTTCAAAAGTAATACATTTGATAACAAAGTATTTTAAAGATAGAAAACCATTTCATGCATCACATTTTGTAGTAGGTGAAATATGTTGAATGAAAACACAGTTATAAAATACATATAGATGATTTAATAACATGTTGTTTTCTACTTGTATTCCCCCCCCCCCCCATTAAAGCATTTAAAATCATTTAAAACATTGATTAGGGGTATGAACTCACCTGTAGATGGTGGTTTGGATGAACTGAACGGTGTAGGATTGTTAGGTGTCAACTGAGGACTTGTACATACACTACGATCCTAAATGAACATATAATCACACATATATATGCACTCAATTAGTCTTAAATTACTAATTCATAATGTTAAGACATCCTAGATATAATAAACACTTTACATAAGTGTTTTAAGCCCTAAGGATTGCATCTAAGCTATTGTGGGACAAGGCACTTGTGTTTAGGGTTCCAAGGGACCCCATATATGAGTTTACTCTCCATATATCCTCACACATGGAGTTTACGGTTGTAAACTCTTGAGTTTACGGTCGTAAACTCCCAAGCTTGGTGGTATTTTGTGTTTTGATGTTCTAAATGATCCCTAGAATTATTCCAACTTGGTGGTTTAATTCTTGGAAGGGTTTAAGGCATAGAAACACCCTTTTGAGGAGTTACGGCCCTAAGGCAATTTCCTTTAGAGTTTGCGGCCGTAAACTCTTAAGGAAAGGTGTTTTTGATGCTTTCAAGTCTCTTTCATATGTAGGATAGGTTCTAGACTTTTATCTAAAGCATATGAAGGCATTAGGCACACTTTGGTGCCTTTGTTTGATGTTCACGGCCCAAGATCCTTATTAGGGCCGTGAACTCACTTTGAGGGGTGTTTTTGATGTTTTTTGGTCCTTCAATTAAGTGGGAACAATTCCTAGTAAATGTCCAAGGCTTTAGGTGCCTTAAAAGCACCCTTTGATCCATGTTTTAGGAGTTCACGGTCCAAGATCATCTTGGGCCGTGAACACCCATGTTTTTGTGTTTCTTGGTGGTTTTTTTGTCTCTAACACACATATATATGAGTCTAAGGTGGTAGCGTAACACAAGGGAAGGTCTAGGCATTGCTTCGGGAGTTTACCGCCCAAGAACATCTTGGGGAGTAAACTCCTAAATCTAGTGATTTAGCCATCTAAATCATGTTAGAAACACATAATAAGCTTTCTAACACTACTAGAGAGAGTTACTCACATTTTGGTATAAAAACCCGAAGATCCGTGAGAGAGAAAATGGCTTTTCTCTGGTTGGAAATGTTAATAATGAATGAATTTTGTTCAGAATTCTATTTATAGTCTTGAGATATTTTTGGCAGAAAATATTTTTATTCCTGAAATGATTTCTCATATAACAGAGTGTTGGAATAACAGTGTTGCACTAAACCCTAGTGCATCCACTCTCCTGATATCTCCTGAAGTGTAAACCCTGAATTACTCAAACTTACGCGAAAAAGTCTGAAAATTAACTGTGACTGCTATAACTTCTATTGAAGTGATATAGTTGGTACAGAATGGAAATTTCGGGTTGTTACAATTAACAGAATCAATACACAATACATTATTTCCTAAGTTATCAACCACAGATACAGTTTCATACACAATCACAAGGTAATGCTTTAAAATAAAGAACCTTATTAAAGAAAGCATTAATCGAACCAACTTCATAATCAAATGAAAAGGTGAAACCATGTTTACACAATGCATGAAAGGAGATAATGCTTCTTGCCTTTTCTAGAGAATAACAACATTTATTCAAATCTAAACTAAACCCACTACTTAGCGATAAAATATAAACTCCAATCTTGGTGATAGGTAAAGCTTTCCTATGCCCCATGATTAAGTTTACTCTTCCATGCTCCACATTCTCACTTCTTCTTAGTCCCTGTAAATCCAAACAGATATGAATACCACAACTGGTATCAAGGACCCAAGAGTTAAAATCTGGTGAGTTATTAGATAAGATAGTGTAAATACCTGCATGGTTTGGTTTAACTTTCCCATCTTTCACATATTGCTGGTACTTTGGGTAGTTCCGCTTCCAATGTGATTTTTCATGGCAATAGAAGCATTCAGCCTCTTTTGGTTCATAAAAAGGTGTGACGAAACCTTTCTTGGCTCCACTTGAAGAAGAGCCATCAAGGATCCTAACCTTGGTACCC
Source organism: Lactuca sativa (assembly GCF_002870075.4). NCBI lineage: Eukaryota > Viridiplantae > Streptophyta > Magnoliopsida > Asterales > Asteraceae > Lactuca > Lactuca sativa. Next base: position 116,166,666 of record NC_056628.2, read on the forward strand.
TTCGAAGAGCTCTTCCTCTTCTTCCCTCGACCTTTCCCGATTGCCAAAACCGGGGCTGAGTTTGGAGTAGGAGTGTTAAGAACCGACTTACCCTTAAGACCTGTTTCTGCAGTCTTGAGGAGTCCCTAAAGTTTGCTGAGTGTGACCTCTTCCTTATTCGTGTGATATGTCATGCGGAATTGATCATAACACGATGGTAAGGAGTGCAAAATAATATTTATTGCAAGCTCCTCAGAGAAGTTCACATTAAGCTTCAGCAAACGATCCACATACCTTTGCATTTTCTGCAAGTGGCTCGTGACGGATTCCCCGTCCTTCATCATGGTTGTTATCATGGAGCAAATGATTTCATACATCTCTTGTCGTGCACTTTGATGGTATCTTTCCATCAGATCTTGGTGCATTTCAAAAGGGTAGAAGTCCTCATAGGACTTTTGGAGTTCCGCCGTCATGGTGGCCAACATGATGCATGCCACTTTTGTAGCATCCCTTTCATGTGCCCGGAAGTCAACGATCTCCTGGGGAGTTGCAGTGGTCTCATCAATCTCCCTAAGCTCCTTGTCAAGGACATATTCTTTGTCCTCGTAGCAGGTAATCATCCTGATGTTTCTGATCCATTCATTGAAGTTGGATCCATCAAATGTGACTTTCCCACACAAGTTCATAAGGGCAAAGGAGCCATTAGGATTAGAGCAAGAAGCAGCATTGTTTGAAGACCTCTGAAAGAAGAGAACAAGATGTCCCGGTAAACCACACACGCTCCATCGATAAAACACCGAAATTCAATATTAAGGCTAGGATCCAATCACAATATATTATAACTTAGAAGTGGTATGCCGTAATCCAAGCTATAACATATTTGAAAGGTAGGTGAATGACGATTCACCAATTTCCACCATGAAAAATGAAATATAAATATTAGGTTTTTAATTGGTTCTTAGAAATTCCTAGATTCTTTTGAGATTCAATGAACTTTTCAAAGGCATGTTTCAATCTCGAGTTTGCCCTCCAAGTTTTGTGACTGGGATACCGAGGATCACAAAACAAGGTGTGAAGTAACGGATCAAATGTCTCTTGGTACCCGTAAATTTTATCACTCAATCGATGTCCCGGTAAACCACACACGGTCCATCGATACTATGATAAACCTTAAGTCACCCTTTACCTACCTTGTTAAGTCCAAGTTAGTGTGTGGGTTAACCACACACACTCCACCAACGACTTAAACAAAGTGTAAAGTGTAATTTTATGGATTAGCACCATATTCACATTTTTCCTAAAGTAACTAAGATTGGGAAATTAATAAAAGCATTTAGTTACTATATAATATTCATCATACTTTTAATGAGAATTTATAAGTCCTTGACTTACCGGTTTGGCTAACGACCCTCCACTGATTAAGGAAGCGGTAGGTGATAGTGGACACCCATTAAGTTGTCATTTTATAGGCAACAACCTTATACTCCCCTTATAGACCGGCTTCGTGAATGATGCGTACTGGTGGTAGCACGACTTGATCTTATACATATATATTATTAACTTATAATATAAAGTATAAGGGTTGAATTTTAACTGTTAAAATTCTAAGGGTTGGAACTAAAGTTTATTAAGTGGCTTTACATGTTCCAAAACTTTAGGGCAAGTTTTGTAACTTTACAAAACCTTTCATATTCATAACTTATGAGTTATTAAAATGAAGACTCTTCATTTTATAACTTACATGTTCTTTTAATGGCTTTTAACACAAAGAGACTTTTAATTATCCATAACTTGAAGAAAAGTTATGGACTCCATTAAAACAAATAAAGATCATGAATTAATCATATAAAAAAGTAACTCCTATGATCTATCAAGAACTCATAAGAACATGAATATTCATATCAACATTTCAAGAACATATGAACACATATAATCATGAAAAATTGATATTAGCCATTGTAAATGGATTAGAACAACCATTACACCCTCTAAAACAAGTTTTATAACACCAAAACAGTTTAGGGTAATCTTTCTAGTCCATTTCCAGCAGCCAAACTCCAAAAACTGCTCACTGGATGACAAAATCATCGAGTTCAACTGGGAACTCATCGAGTTCATGCTTTAACACACAAACTCGGCGAGTTTTTGGCCAGAACTCATCGAGTTTTCTTGTCTAGATAGTTTTTGGCTTTTGAAAATCAAGTTTGCATAAAGTATTCAACAAAAAAAACCTAGGCTTTGATACCACTGATGGGTTTTGAGCATTCTAACACTTCCTAAGTGTACATGCAACCCTAATAAACCTTGGATCTATGTTTGTCGAAATGCATGAAAATTTTGGTTTCCAAGGTTCATAATCCTATCTAGCATACATGGGAACTTTAATCCTAAAAGGATAGCTAGAAATACATACCTTCTAGTTGATTTTGATTCCTTGATACCTTGTGAGCCTAGCACCCCAAGTGTGATGCCTCAAATGCATCACATAACACCAAATGCTTTTGGAATGACTTTAGAGAGAATGTACACACTCTAAATATCGGCCTAGCCCTCTTGTTTCTTATTGTAGCCGATTTTGGTGGATAGTATGTTCCTTATATAGTGTAGACACATTTAGGGTTACACCATGTAAACCCTAATGTGTCATGACTCTTCAATTCCATGACCCATGGGTTTGTAACTCACGTGGAGCATCCTATGGGTTTAACCTAACTTGATAATCCATGGAGCCTCATAGCCCACTATACAAGTTATGGATGATTTACATAATCAACCCATATTTTTAATTAGTTATCTTTTGATCACTTAATTAATTCTAAATTAATTCATGATCAAAATAATTAAATAATACTATCAATATATTAGAACTTATAATATATTAATAAACCACAAGTGTTATTTCTCTCATTTAGTCAATCCAATTGCATGGTGCCATGCAACCTAAATGGACCATGTCGGGTCGGGTCAAGTACATACCAGAAATAGTTATGGACTTAGACACCTTATCCAACAATACTCAATAATAGTTTTAGACTTATCCAAGTGGGAGACTTTTGGATTAATGTCTAAGTCCATAACTATATTTGGTATGTATTTGACCATACCCGACATGGTCCATTTGGGTTGCACTTCACCGACACAATTTATATGGATAGTCATTTGAGAATAGCATATTTATGATTTATATTAATATATTATAAGTTCTAATATATTAAAATGGAATCATATTATTTAATAAGTATTGATCAAGACATAATTTAGAATTAATTAAGTGATCAAAATGAACTTATTAAATATGGACTCTTAGATATATGTGTGTGATGGGCCAAGTTCATTTAGGTTGGGCTAAGCTTTCATGGATAGTCCATGGAGTGTTTAACCCATGGATCATATGAAATGAAAGGTCATGGGTTTAACCCTAGTCTCCAAACTATATAAAGATGTCCTTGGTTGGTGAAATTGGCACTAGTGTAGGTACACTAAGAGGGCTAGCCGATTTCACTAGAGAGAACCAAAGTATTCTCATTCTCAAAGTCTTCCAAGGTTTTTTGGTGATTTGTCATTCCACTTGAGGCTTCCACACTATTGGGGCTGAGCTCTTAAAGCTTGAAGACATTAAGCTACATTAAAAGGTATGTCATCTAACTAGTACTTTGAAGTATAAGAGCTTCATAATATGCTAGTTAGGATTAAAGCCTCGGAAACTTCTTATTTGCATGTATGATAGAGAAAACATAGATCCAAGGTTTATATGGTTGCATCTACACCATAGGAGTGTTAGAATGCTCAAAACCCAACAGAAACTTCCCAACACTGGTTTGTTTTATGAAGTCACCAATGACCAGGTGATCCATATTTTCAATGAGATAGGTCATCAACCTCAAGTCACCGGAATCAGTCAGTTCAAGAAGTCATCTTTGCCTTGTGTCTGGAATTTTATGTTTGGAATTTTTCTTCGATGTCTCACTTGTTGAAGTTTTGGTCTTGACAAAGCCGAGTTGGAGATTTATGTCCTGATTGTTAGGTTATATTATGACTTAGATGTGGACTATGTTTCACAGTTATGGGAGGAGTTTGGAACTGGTATCTCATACACCAATGTTGCCAATGGTGTCTCGTGTGCTAGATACTGGAGTTTAATTCTTCAAGATGTGTATGAAAAGGAAGGCATTCTTGTTCCATCTGATGTTCCAAAAGTAGAGTTCACCATCTATCAACATTCGAAGACTATTGAAGATGACTCAGATTTTTTCTTATGTTGTAAGAATTCCGGATGTCATGCTTCGAAAGGTGGATCCGAGGCACCCTATTCTTCTTTCTTACCTTTCAAAATTCAACCCTGATGTGCAAATAGGGGTTTTGTTGCCCAAACGAATTTAACGTACTTCGAAACATGGTAAAAGCTCCAAGAAATCCACTAAGGTTGCACAACCTAAATCAGTACCTGAGGCGATTGCGAAGGAGCTCACGAAGCCTGTTCAAGATCATGTTGTTCAAGAAACTAACAAGGAGATAATGCCTTCGAAAACAGGTGTTCTTAAAAGAAAAATGAAGCCAGCACACAGACCTCATCATTCACCAAAAAGGAGGCCTATTGTCGAAGGAGTTCTTGAGAAGTCTCTTTCTTCACCTAAGGAGGATTTTGTGTCGAATGTTAGGAAGATTTGCAAACCCCAACTCAATTGAAAGGGTGTTATCATCAGAGAAATTCCAGCTCCTGTTTCTCCTCCTTCAAAGAAACAAAGAGCACATGTTATGGTTAAGAAAATAAAGAAAAAGAAGAAGCAATTAGAAGATCCTTTGGATGAGGTTGTTCAAAAAACTGACATCGAAGATGAGGGTACTCAATCTCCTCTTCGTAATTCAGACATTGGCTTCGCTGCACCTCATAGGGACTCTCCTGTCAAGTTGACTTTCAAGGCAACTGGAAGTTTTGGTTGCTGGATTAATGTCTAAGTCCATAACTATATTTGGTATGTACTTGACCCGACCCGGCATGGTCCATTTGGGTTGCACTTCACCGACACAATTTATATGGATAGTCTTTTAAGAATAGTATATTTATGATTTATATTAATATATTATAAGTTCTAATATATTAATATATAATCATATTATTTAGTTAGTATTGATCAAGAATTAATTTATAATTAATTAATTGATCAAAATGAACTAATTAAATATGGACTCTTATATATGAAATGGGCCAAGTTCATTTAGGTTGGGCTAAGCTTTCATGGATAGTCCATGGAGTGTTTAACCCATGGATCATATGAACTGAAAGGTCATGGGTTTAACCCTAGTCTCCATACTATACAAAGATGTCATTGGTTGGTGAAATTGGCACTAGTGTGGGTACAGTAAGAAGGGCTAGCCAATTTCACTAGAGAGAACCAAGTATCCATATTCTCTAAAGTCTTCCAAGGTGTTTTGGTGATTTGTGATTCCACTTGAGGCTTCCACACTATTGGGGCTAAGCTCTTAAAACTTGAAGACATCAAGCTACATCAAAAGGTATGTCATCTAACTAGTACTTTGTAGTATAAGAGCTTCATAATATGCTAGTTAGGATTAAAGCCTTGGAAAGTTCTTATTTGCATGTATAATAGAGAAAAAATAGATCCAAGGTTTATAGGGTTGCATGTACACCATGGGAGTGTTAGAATGCTAAAAACCCAACAGTGGTATCAGAGCCTGGGTTTGTTTTCTTGTTATCCTTGCAAAACTGCTTAAAAATCGATGTTTTTTGCTGTCTGGGCATCAGACTCGGCGAGTCCATCAGGAGACTCGGCGACTCCATGCCTAAAAAGAGATCAAAACGATCCAACTCGCCGAGTTGGTTCATGCACTCGACGAGTTGGACCCCCAGACAGCATAAATTCGACTGTTTTGGCTAGAAATGGATTAGGAACATCACCCTAAGTTGTTTTTGTACTTATAAACTTGTTTTTGATGTTGTAATGTTCATACTAATCCAATTTCAAAGATAATTGTCAATAGATTCATGTTTTGTATTAGTTTAAAGTTTAGACTAATTACATGAAAAAATTTTGATTTGAATTATCTTGTTCTTATGAGTTTCTTAGATTAATAGAAAAGTTAATTGAGTATGTGATTTCAATCCATTTTAATCTAAGAGTTGATTCTAAAATGTGTTTTTGTAACTTGTCCTCAAGTTATATGAAAGGTCACATTTAAGTTTCTTAAAACTCATAAAAGTTGGCAAAGGTTACAAAATGAAGAGTCTTGTTCTCATTAAATGGTTTTATGACTCCATAACTTGTCCTCAAGTTGTGGAGGTTCAAGAGTCTCTTCATTAAATAAAATATGTGTAACCTTAGTTAATCTCATAAAGCTTCCATAAGTTATGAATTATGAAGACTCACTTTCTTAATTAGTTTAAAGTCTTCCATAACTATAACTTGTCCTCAAGTTATGGAACTTGAAGAGTTTTTAATTAAAACTACTTTAAACACATAAGTTATGGAATAGAAAAGTTTTGAAAGTCACAAAACTTGCCCTCAAGTTTTGGAATTTGAAATTTTTTCTCTCATGAATACTTTAATTCCAAGTTTAGCCCTTAGAATTTTAAAAGTTAAAATTCAACCCTTATACTTTATAATATTATAAGTTAGTAATATATATATATATATATATATATATATATATATATATATATATATATGTATAAGAGCAAGTCAGTCTTACCATTAGTAGGCCTCATTCACGAAGCCGGTCTATAAGGGGGGTATAAGGTTACTGCCTATAAAATGGTAGTTTAATTGGTGTCCACTCTCACCCACCGCTTCCTTGATTGGTGGAGGGTCGTTAGCCGAACGGGTAGGACAAGGACTATAATTCTCCCTTCATTAAAAGTATTAATGGTAAATACTAAGTAACTAAACCTTGTATAAATACCCAATCTTAGTTACTTAGGAAAATGTGAATAAGGTGCTAATCCATGAAATTACACTTTGCACTTTGTTTAAGTCGGTTAGTGGAGCGTGTGTAGTTAACCGGCACACTAACTCGTATTTAACAAGGTAGGCAAACGGTAACTTAATGTTTATCATAGTATCGATGGAGCGTGTGTGGTTAACCAGCACATCGATTGAGGGGTAAACAATTAAGGGTACCAAGTAATTTGCATGGTTACTTCACACCTTGTTTTGTGATCCTCGGCATCCCAGTCACAAAACCTGAAGGGCACACTTTAGATTGAAATATGCCATTGAAAGTTCAATGAATCTCAAAGATCTAGGAGTTTCAAATCCAATTAAAACCAAATAAATTATTTCGTTTTTCATGGTGGAAATTGGTGGATCGTCATTCACCTACCTTCAAATATTCTATAACTTGGATTACGGCATCCCTCTTCCAACTTATGAAATAGTTTTTTGGGTCCTAGCCTTAATATTTCATATTGGGTGTTATATTAAGGACTTTAAATCAACTATCTTGAATATCTCCCAAAAGATGTCTAGTTCAGACATCTATGATCTTCCCAAATATCTTGGAACTTCACTTCCTCCACCTCCTCCAATTATTCTCCCTAACCCACAAGTTCAAGGTCACTCAAGCCCTATTGGAAAGACAAGGTCTATGTGTGATCACATCTTGGAGATGTAGTCACATATTGACAAGCCGGGAGAGTTGGGTGTCAAAGTCTTGAGAAAGTTAGTTGTCCAATCACTTTCTAAGTCAGATAGTGAGTTCCTTTGGGACTCCTATGAAATAGACTATGACAAGACCCTTAATGATCTTATCGATTTGGTTGATGCTGCTAAATCAGAAATGATTTAGTGTACTAGTAAAGCAAATTTGATTAGGAGATCAACTTCCCAAAACTTTATGGATAGGGACAATAGTGACACAGGAAATCCAGAAATGCATTCTCTTCCCAATGGAAAGGGATTGGCCATATTCAACTTGGTTGACCAAATGGTAAAGAGAAAGGCTAACCCTGAGATAGTCCCATGTACTATTACCTAAGGGTCTGTATGTTTCTATTGCCAAAGGAAAGGGCTCTGGTTACGAAGCTGCCAAACTTACCTAAGGATGGTAAAGTCAATAAGTTTTACTTTATTTAAGATAAAGTCCATTGTCTAACTCTATTAAATTCCTACTTGGAGATTCTTCTTACATGATGTGCCTAGGTCACATGTTGATGTTTTAAGAATCAAAGAAAAGTAAAGAAACTTAAAGGAAGTATATGCTGATTCTGATAGCGAAGAAGGATTTCAATCGCATGGTTCGGTGATCAGAATTTTGAGCAGGTGCTTAAGAGTTATGATAGATTGCTTAGGAATAGATGACAACAAGTTTTCATATACATTTGCATTATAAGGATTAGTTTTTCCGCAAAGTTTTAAAATAAAAGAAAAGTTTTTAATTTTATTTATTTTAAAATATCCCTACAATGGCATTTGGGAAAGAGAAAATAAGATGTTGCTTATATGATTCCATTGATACCAATATTGGAAATATGAATTTGATTCTTTCATTTGTGGTAGTGTCTAAATTTACCAAATAAGTAAATATTCTCATCACCCAAGTTTCAGTTGGATAGAAACTTAGAATCAAGCAAGTTGTATAGCATGATGAATGAGAATTTTTCATCTTTAGAAAATTAAGACTAGTTCCTTGTTCACATGTATATGTGAGTCAAGTGAAGAACTAAGGGATCGAGTACACATTCTTACGCACTGGTCAAGTCCACCACATAATATCTATAAGATTATTCATCATAATTTACTAAAGCTCAGTAAATATGGTATATACTTACAAGCTTAAGTGTAATTCTGAGACATTGGAAAAGGTTCCAATGTATGGCAGAGCGAATAACAAGAATCAAATTATGGCAAAAAGATAAAAGTTTCTCAAATCTGAAAAGATGGGAGAGTACTTTAGTATTATGTTATATGATCATCTTAATGATTAAGAGACCTTATCACAATTCATCCTTTAAGTGCATTCTGATAGCTAAGAAGAGGAGCTATGAATTGTTGAAATGGTTAAATCAAGAAGATGAGTCATATTTCATTCCAAAACAATTCTTAGAGTCATACTCCATGATTTTAAATTGAGTGACATATCTTAAAGAAAGGTTTAAAACACTTGTCAAATGTAAGAGTAGAAGTGTCTTACTCTTATACATTTGAAATTGGTAAGTTGTGATGTTTTGGATAAAACAAAGACCAACTTAGGCCAATTGTGTGAAGTGTTTGTCATGATAAAGAATCCACACTATCTCTTGAATATTTGGCTAGATAGTCTTATATGTCAAGGAGACAGTGGGAGTCAAAAAGATCCTGAAAGGGTTTCAAGAAGTAATCAAGAATAAAAAACCTGTATTTCATCACCAACACACAACTACAGGTTTATAATCTATCATGATGACATTTCTGTGCCCATTCTAGTTAAGTTGGCTATACATTGGAGTTCTACATGTTCTCAATTGTTTTCATGACTACTTAGAAGCAATGGAAGGCCCTTGAGCTGCCAGGTGGCAAGAAGTAAAGATTGCACAAATTCAATCCATATGAGTTAGGATTTGTCACTAACCTAGTCATGTGATTATGGTTTGACAAATTCACGTGATTAAGAACACATATACCATAAAATCTAAGTGTCATAAGGTTTATCTTCGATTTATGAAAATGATGGTAAGGAAAATCTTTCACTAAGTAGATTTTAAGTAGATAGCAATTGTGATATTTGCAGTTCTCAAAGTCGTTAGTGGAGCGTGTGTGGTTAACCGGCACACTAACATTGACTATGAGAAATGGCAAAAGGTATAAACAATTGAGACTATGCTTAGACACACCTGTGAGCTATCTAAGAGAGGTGTATGATTTTGATAAAGTCTTATCAAGGCAATCTAGTATCAGAAATCTGAACTTTGGTTAGAAACTCAGTAAAGTATTGTTTTTCCTAGAAGTTCAACTAATTTTTTAGTACATGTCAAAGCTAGTGGGAGCATAAGTGTTATGCTAATAATCATCATGTTAGCGGGAGCATGATAATTATGATAAAGGTTGCAAGTTAGCAATGTTAATTATAGAAAACAAAAGGTCTCAATTGGGAAAAAGTTGTTTTGCTATAATTAAGGAAGAGGGTATACTTCATTTCAGTTCTAAAGGCTTAGATTGAGACCTTAATCATCTTTAGTCAAGAATGTATATATATGAATTTCATGTTGGATTGGTTCAATTAAGGAAATTCTAAATATTGCATTCTCAAAATTCGATTATGATTATGGCATCCCTCTTCATAGTCAAATTTTGGAGAACATGGCAAATAAAAATATTGTAGAAAAAGATTGGTCTAGAATCATGTCTTTATGTGAGACATCATGAATCGTGTCCCATTTGCTTTGGGTACAAGATCGATTACATGTGCTATAATATCTATCCTTTCTAAATTTTCCAAATACCTTGGGGCATGATGGAGGGAAAAGGTTTAGAATTCGATATGACTAAAGTGAGTAAGGAATTGTCGAGGACAATCTAAGGTTTTACCAAAGATTGGTTGCTCAAGGACAGTTGGAAGTATACTGTTAATATTGGAAAGACCATATTGACGTAGTCTGAAAAGAGTCAACTCTTGTTCAGAAGTGGTAGTCAAAATGGGAATATAGAGTTATCTCCATAGGTGCAATTTATTTGTGTTAGAAAACTTAATGCAATATGAGACTTTGTTTCATGGAGTTGATCTCCATCAGAATACTTTGTAATGCCTGTTGACAAGTCGTTGTGACTTTGTGCATGATCATTACAAGAGATTCAATGCATATAAGTTTAAAATCTAAACAAATTTCGATAAATGATAGGAATTTGGAATTCTTAAATTTTTTCGATAACGATTTGGGAGTGTGAAAAGATAATCATTGAAATTATGTTCAATCGATCTACTTCACAAAGTAAGGATCATACACAAACATAGAGTGCATAATTGGTGTATGGCAAAGCTATTGTTTAAGAAAAACATAGTGTACATGCTTGAAGCATGGGAAAACTAGTGTTTTTAATTCAAGTATAAAGTTGATAAAACTGAAACAATGAATAATGAGTAATCAGTATGGTGATAAATAAAAGTGTTTATTTATATTCATGGGGTTTGATACCATATTTGATTCATTTATTCTTGCATTTCACTTTGCATGTTTTGACTTCCAGAATAAACTAGGTTATTCTTCCGGAATGACTAAAACCGACTGTGGATGGTTTGAACAAATCAAATCAGCCCTGACTAAGTTATTCAAACCATCCACAGCCAGGGCTGATTTGATTTGTTCAATCAGTCAGTCGTCATGAATCGGAAATCGGTAAACAACAAATGGAGATAGAGAATGATTATAATCCATGTCTCAGTCCATATGATATCTAGAATGAAGGAATATATGATCTCTTATCTAATGGACAAATCATTTACAAGGTCAGAGTTCGAGAGCGGCTTTAAGAGCTACGATTTCCAGTGAGGTTTTGAAGTCATACTCAATAATAGTTTTAGACTTATCCAAGTGGGAGACTATTGGATTAATGTCAGTCCATAACTATATTTGGTATGTACTTGACCCGACCCGGCATGGTCCATTTGGGTTTCACTTCACCGACACAATTTATATGGATAGTCTTTTGAGAATAGTAGATTTATAATTTATATTAATATATTATATGTTCTAATATATTAATATATAATCATATTATTTAATTAGTATTGATCAAGAATTAATTTATAATTAATTAAGTGATCAAAATGAACTAATTAAATATGGACTCTTATATATATGGAATATGCCAAGTTCATTTAGGTTGGGCTAAGCTTTCATGGATAGTCCATGGAGTGTTTAACCAATGGATCATATGAAATGAAAGGTCATGGGTATAACCCTAGTCTCCATACTATATAAAGATGTCATTGGTTGGTGAAATTGGCACTAGTGTGGGTACAGTAAGAAGGGCTAGCCAATTTCACTAGATAGAACCAAGTATCCATATTCTCTAAAGTCTTCCAAGGTGTTTTGGTGATTTGTGATTCCACTTGAGGCTTCCACACTATTGGGGCTAAGCTCTTAAAACGTGAAGACATCAAGCTACATCAAAAGGTATGTCATCTAACTAGTACTTTGTAGTATAAGAGCTTCATAATATGCTAGTTAGGATTAAAGCCTTGGAAAGTTCTTATTTGCATGTATACTATAGAAAACATAGATCCAAGGTTTATAGGGTTGCATGTACACCATAGGAGTGTTAGAATGCTAAAAACCCATCATTGGTGGCTCTGTGAAAGTACCTAATACAGACACAACCACTCCTTTGGGTGATCATTCAACTATTTCCATCCCTGTGCAGTCTTTTGTCAAACCACCCAAAGTTTCGATGGCTGAATCCATTTCGGAGGAGGTTCGAACTTCAGGCATCCCTATGAACATATCTAATATGGACACAAATGTCAACAAGCGTGATGGTATGTCGATATTCTAAGCTGAAGGTAACCCTACTATTGCAACATCATCTATTCCAATTTCACTTATTGACACATCTGCTTCCTTATCACTCTTTCATACACCCACTCCTAATTCGTTACCTGCTTCCACTATTTCACCTACCTACAAAAATATCTTGAATCAACCTATTAATTCTCTTTTCCCTTTTTCAATCAACTAAAGGTGAAAAATAAATTCCTAAGGTTGATCAAGATGAAGATGATGTCATGGTCTCGTTTGTTGACATTGAATTCGACCCTGAGGAGGAGAACATTCCAGATCACATGCTGGTGTTAGGAAAGTAGTTCAAAATCTTGAACCACAAGTTGAATTGTTTGTTATAGATTAAGGTTGACACTGGGAGTCGCAATACGGTGTATGGGATTGAGGTTGATGTCTTACTGCACTCTCAAGAGCATAGGTTGAAGGCTGCTATTGAATAGATAGAATCAAAACATGAAGAGCATTTGAAGCATCAGGTTGCGAATTTTCAAAATGAATTTAAAGAGATGCGTGAAGAAGCCAAAGAATGACATATTTTGTCTGTCGAAGAGGTCAAGAAGGTTCAAGAATCTGTGAATTTAAAGGTGGAGTCCCTCAAGTCAGAACTGTCGAAGGAGGTGACTAAACTTGAACAAACTCATCTATCTCTTCATATAAAAGTGGATGTTGTTTCTGAGGCAATTCAAAAGCTTGTTAAAAATTTTACTGCCTTCTCGATCAAGGATGCACAAGTGTTTACCAAGATGGAAGACTTTTTTTCAAGCTTGAAGGAGTCCATTTCGAAGCTTGATTCTTCTCCAAAATCATTTGTTTCTCAGGAGTCCTTATCTCAAATGTTTTCCTCTTCAAAGTCTAATCTGAAAGCCGAACTTTCTCCTCTTCTTAAGCTGGTGAATTTGATGCCAACAAATGCCCTACTTGTTAACACAGGGGTGCAAGGGCGAGAAAAGGGTGATGGTTCATCAAATTATCCTGATCAAGGGAAAGTGGTTAGGAAGGTGATACACATACAAATTCCAACTTCACTTCCTAAGCCTATGTCAAAACTTCAACCATAGTAACTTCGAATCCATTCTGTAACATCCCAAAATTCAAGGCCAAAAAATTTCATTTTTAAATAAATTGTAACATAAAACCATCAGTATAAAAACATTCATAATGATATCTCATTTCACAACCAATGTGTCGATAATCCAAAACATGTCCCCATGAAAATCATTTTGTCAAAAGTAATATAAATTATAGTACATTCCTAGGAAGCTCCATGCGAAAAACAGGTGTGTGTGTGTGTGTGTCTGATGCGCTGCTACACCGCCAGCTCCTTTCCCTTGGACAAAGAAGTACCTAAAACCGAAACTAAAACTGTAAGCACAAAGCTTAGTGAGTTCCCCCATCATACCCATAGCACATAATCATCGGTATCCTTCAACTGGTAACCGGGAGCTACCCTCCCATTTGTTATCTTTCAACCGGCAACCAGGAGCTACCCTCCCCTTCGGTATCTTTCAACCGGTAATCGAGAACTACCCTCCCCTTCGGTATCTTCAACCGGTAACCGGGAACCATCCTCCCCTTCGGTATCTTTGAACAGGTAACCAGGAGGTACTCTCCCCTTCAATATCTTTCAACCGGTACCTGGGAACTAACCTCCCCTTCGGTATCTTTCAACCGGTATCTGGGGACTATTTCACCTCTATCCCTATTACATATTATAGGTCATAACATATCAGTTTCATAATAACATACATAAGCATAATGAGTCACATAATGACTTATCATAATCATACATGCATGGGTTTTATCCATCCCTTCGGTATCTTTCAAGCGGTAATCGTCCTCAGTATCTTTCAACCGGTAACCAGGGCTCGTGTGCCCTACTACTACTAAACAGATTCTCAACACAGATATAGCAACCAGACAATTATCACAAAGATAACCATCTCAACCATAATCACCTACTGGTGGGCCGGCATTGGTGCCTTAGACCCACCCCAACCGGAAGGTTAATCACCTCGTAAGGCTGACTGCTGAAAAGCTGATCGACAGATGTCTGACTACTGCTTTGGTGATCCTCCGACTATAATTCCAATAAAACACTTCGTCAGACACTGATAACTGTTCTTAGGTTAAAATGACTATTTTACCCCTAACTAAGTCAAAGTCAAAGTCGACTTCCAGTTGACCTGAATCGCCGAGTTGGGCCTCCAACTGGTCGAGTCCTTACCCTTCATCTGTCCTTCTACACACTTTTACTCATCGAGTTTAGCAATGACTCGAAGAGTTATCCTTCTAAAACCACCTCGAATGAACCTTCATCCGACTCGCCGGGTTGTATGAACAACTCGTCGAGTTCATTCTCGTCCTACAAACAAGTCCTGTCCTTGAGTCGTCGAGTTGTATGAACAAATCGTCGAGTTTATATTCAACAGTTGGGAGATTGCCTAGGACTCGTCGAGTCTGCTCATGAACTCGTCGAGTCCTATGAACTCCAGGTCTATGGCTAAGTCCAATGCGTTGGGTCACTCCCCCGGACCCTTCTAAGGCCATTCTAACACCCACCGGGTTCCTTTGAACCCTAACAGAAAAAGGGAAGTCAAGCCTCGGACTCGCCGAGTCCCAAGAACAACTCGCCGAGTCGAGGTTGTCCAAGTCTCATTTCTCAATTTCTGATGCACAACACATGTCCAAATGATAGGTCTAGGCTCCTAAGATCGATCTAGCACGTAAAGTTACGAACTTTACATGCATGCATGGGATTATGAGCTAAAAAGACCCTAAAAGAAGCTCTTGAGTTGCATGAGGCTTTCCATGGGTGCAAAGTGTTGGGTTTTGAGCAATCTAACACTTCCTAAGTGTGCATGCAACCCTAATAAACCTTGGATCTATGTTTGTCTAAATACATGCAAAATAATAATTTTCCAAGGTTCATAACCTATCTAACATGGCATGGGGTACTTTTAAACATAAAAGAGTTAGAAGAGATTACATACCTTTTTGATGAGATTGATTCTTTGGAGTTTGAGGGCCAAGCACCAACAGTGTGAATGCCTCAAATGGAATCACAAATCACCACAAACTCTTGGAAAACTTTTAGAGAGTACACACACACTTATATTTTTGGCCACACACAAGCACACTCACTAGTGGCTATTTCATGCATCATAAGCATGCTTATATAGTGTACATGGTTAGGGTGAAACCCTAATAACCCATGACCTTTCCTTTTCCAAGGATCCATGGGTTAAAAGCTCCATGGATCATCCATGGACTTCCATCCAAGCCTAGCCCATTAACAAATGAGTCTTAGCCCACACCATATAAAACCAATAGCCCATAATCTAATTAATCTTCCTTTTAATCTCTAAATTAATTCATAATTAATTTAAGACTAAAACTAATTAAATAACATAACTTCATATTAATATATTATAACTTATAATATATTAATAAACATATGTGTATAACTCTTATAAAATTATCCATAAATATAGTTCGGATGAAATGCAACCCAAATGGACCATGCCGGGTCGGGTCAAGTATATACCAAATAAGTTATGGACTTGGACACCTTATCCAACAGACTCCCACTTGGATAAGTCTAATAACTGTATTTGCCTATATAACTTCAGGAACCAACCAGCAATCGTAGCTCTCGAAAACTCCGCTGAACTATGAAGCGCCATTTTAAGATAAGTGATCATATAATCATCTGGTCTCATGATATCAGCCGGACAAACACATGGAACTATGTCTTGCTTATTGTCTGGCAGTTGTTTCTCGATTTCCGATTTGTTTGACAAAGAACTTCACTGAACACATCGGTTTAGTTCTAACCAGGCCCGGTACATGGGTCAACACAAAATCATCGAGGGGCCCAGATATCGCTTCTATTTCTAGAAGGAACAGATAAACTTTGACTCATATCCTTGTTCTACTACTTGTTGAATTGTACACAAAGGCACGTTTTATAACATCAAGTTACTGATGCGTTTACGTGCAATCAATGCACAACCAACTCATAGGTAACAACTCATATCTCTAGGTTTGAAGATTTATATGATATTATCGTCTCACGATCACTCGAGATAATTTCCATGAAGTGATACAAGTGAGCGTGGGTTTATACCAATACTCATAACTTATGAGTACTCATGAATGTTGCAGCAACCATTGCCATGTCTAAACACCTTTAGCCATCTACAAACCCAATTCATGACAATCTTGATTCATACCTACTTCCGACGTATGATCGATTGTGGAGGTTTGAATAAATTAATTATTCTGGAAGTCAAAACATGCAAAACTGAAACAATAGTAAATAGTTGACAATGACAGTAACACTTTACTCATAAATAAATCACAAATTTTATTCATCATCAAATGTCGATTACATTTTACAAGCTTCAGGAAAACTATCTACTCTGTAAAACTAATATCGTCCCTCAACCCGATGCGCCTCGCATGCTGAAAATGCTTAACCCTCGTCAGTCCCTTCGTAAGGGGATCTGCAGGATTCTCATCCGACGATATCCTCCTTGTCACGAGGAGTCCTTCTTCAATCTTGTGTCATATGAAGTGATATTTTTTGTCAATGTGTAGGGATCTGCCATGATCTATTGGTTCCTTGGCTAAGGCAACCACACTATTGTTGTCACAGAAAATATCCATAGGTTCCTTAATAGCTGGTACAACTCCAAGGTTTCCGATGAAGTTCTTTAGCCATATCGCCTCCTTCGATGCTTCACTCGCTGCTATATACTCTAATTCACAAGTCGAATCAGCCACCGTCTCCTGCTTGGAACTCTTCCAAGAAATTGCCCCTCCATTTAAGGTAAAGATCCAGCCCGACTGAGAGCGGAAGTTATCCCTATCAGTCTGAAAACTAGCATCACTATACCCTAATACTCTCAAGTCATCACTCCCACCAAGGGTAAGGATCCAATCCTTAGTCCTTCGCAGGTACTTGAGAATTTTCTTTACCACGGTCCAATGAGCCTTGTCAGGGTTCCCCTGATACCTACAAACCATGCTCAAAGCAAAGGCCACATCAGGGCGGGTACAAGTCATAGCATACATGATCGAGCCAACAGCAGAAGCATACGGTAGTTGGCTCATCTCATCTATCTCTGCCTCTGTACTCGGACTCTGAGTCTTACTCAGTTTGGCATTGCTTTGGATTGGTAAATCTCCTTTCTTGGAATTCTCCATGTTGAACCTTTTCAACACCTTATCCAAGTAGGTACTCTGACTAAGTCCAATTAGTCTTTTACTCCTTTCTCTTAATATCCTTATCCCTAGGATATAGGCAGCCTCCTCTAGGTCCTTCATAGCAAAGCACTTCCCAAGCCAGGACTTAACCTCCTGCAAGGTTGGGATGTCATTTCCTATAAGTAGTATGTCATCCACATACAGTACCAAGAAGCTAACTATACTCCCACTAGCTCTGACATACACACAAGACTCATCTTCACTTCTCGAGAAACCAAACTCTTTGACCTTCTCATCAAAACAATGATTCCAGCTACGAGATGCTTGTTTTAATCCATAAATGGACTTATTAAGCTTGAATACTCTATTTGGGTACTCTGCACTGACAAAACCCTCTGGCTGATTCATGTACACATCCTCAGCCAACTTTCCATTAAGGAAAGCGGTTTTGACATCCATTTGCCATATTTCATAATCATGAAATGCAGCAATGGCTAGCATAACCCTAATAGACTTAATCTTTGCTAACGGCGAGAAGATTTCATCATAATCAATACCTAGAGTTTGAGTAAAACCCTTCGCAACCAGTCGAGCCTTATAAGTATGCACTTTTCCTTCCATGTCGGTCTTCTTCTTGAAGATCCATTTGCACCCGACTGTTTTACGGCCTGGTACATTGTCAACCAAGCTCCAAACTTGATTGTCATACATGGATTGCATCTCGCTGTCCATAGCCTCCATCCATTTAGAAGACTCCGGGCCTGCCATGGCTTCCTTAACACTGCGAGGTTCATCCAAATTTACCTGTGTACTATCACTGATAAACGTATCACCTTCCGTAGTAATATGAAAGCCATAATAAAACGAAGGTGTGTTCCTAACCCGCGTGGAACGCCTCGGAGGTACAGACATGTCAGCTTGCTCAACAGCAGTTTCCTCCTCAGGTTGATTGCTAGTTTCTGAGGTTCTTTCACTAATTGCTTCTTGAATTTCCTCAAGATCAATTTGCCTCCCACTGTCTCCTTGGCTTATAAATTCTCTCTCACGAAAGACCCCTCTTCTTGCTACAAAGACCGCATTCTCACTGGGTCTGTAGAAGAGGTAACCGAAGGATTTCTGTGGGTAGCCGATGAAAATACACCTTTCACTTCAGGGTTCGAGCTTATCATGAGTCTCACGCCTCACGAAAGCCTCGCAACCCCAAATCTTGATGTGGTCTAAACTAGTAACCTTCCCAGTCCACATCTCATGAAGTGTTTTGGTAACCTTCTTTGTAGGGACTAAATTAAGGATATGGGCGGCAGTCTCTAAGGCATACCCCCAAAAAGAGATTGGTAACGAAACTCGACTCATCATAGAGCGAACCATGTCCAAAAAGGTTCGATTACGCCTCTCAGCTACACCATTCAGCTGTGGTGTCCTGGGAGGAGTCAATTGTGAGACAATCCCACACTCCTTAAGATAGTCAAGGAACTCGGAACTAAGATACTCACCACCTCGAAGGGTGCTTCCTCTTTTTCCCTTGGTACCCTTCGAAGGGTGCTTCCTCTTTTTCCCTTTGCCTTGCCCGATAGCCAAAAAGGGGTAGATGTTGGAGTAGGAGTAGTAGAGGTAACAACCGCCTTGCCCTTAAGACCGGATTCAGCGGTCTTCAAGAGTCCTTGAAGCTTGCTGAGGGTAACTTCCTCCTTGTTCATATGATATGTCATACGAAAATGGTCATAACAAGAAGGTAAGGAGTGCAAAATGATGTTAATTGCCAACTCCTCAGGGATGTTCACATTCAGCTTCAGCAAACAGTCCACATACCTTTGCATGTGGGCCGTGACGGATTCACCATCCTTCATGCGGGTAGTTATTATGGAGGAGATTATTTCATACCGCTCCTGACGAGCACTCTGATGGTACCTTTCCATCAGGTCTTGGTGCATCTCAAAAGGGTAGAAATCTTCATATGACTTTTGGAGCTCGGCTGTCATCATGGCCATCATGATACATGCCACCTTAGTAGCATCTCTCTCATGTGTCCTGAATTCAGCGATCTCCTCAGGAGTAGCAGTAGACTCATCAAGTTCTTTTAACTCCTTATCGAGGACATATTCCTTGTCCTCATAACGAGTAACCATCCTGATGTTCCTAATCCAATCCATGAAGTTGGAACCATCAAAGATGACCCTCCCACAAAGATTCATGAGAGACAAAGAACCAGTTGGGTTAGAGCCCGAATGTAAAGTCCCGAAAAACAGATCTACCAATGATCAAAGATAATAACATATGCAAACACGAATTAATAAGCGAATATAGAACAAAAGACCAAGCTTGCATACGCTTCAATGCTATAAAACGTCTGATACAACTTGGGAGTATACGAAAGCATCAACAACCAACAAAGACTGACACAACTCGCTATTTATAGGCTCGACTTACAACAGTAAAGTGTTTACGGCCGTAAGGAGTTTACGGCCGTAAACATAGTCTGACCGTAAACTCATGACAAAACAATCATAATTACATATCTATTGCTATCAACGACTATGCCTAGACCAAACCACTATACAGGGTCTTTCAATCTCCCCTTGGTTTGGACTAGCTCGGCCACATTCCTTTCTTTACCAGCATGACATCCATTTGGCCCATAGCGCCATTCCACATCTGCTTGCTCAAGATCTCAGCAACCATCCTGGTATACGCCTTGGCTCCCTCCTCATAGATATCTTCAACTACTTTGATCTGAAAATTGCTCAGGTAATGAATATCCCACTTCCTGAACTGCAGCAGGTCTCTTCGATCATACAGTTGTATGCACCCATTCTTGAGCTTAATGACTGCACCACAAGTACTCTCATCATAAACCCAGCACTCCGTAGAACCGAGTGATCCATCTGGATAGCCTTGAACAATGGGAAATTGTTTCACTTGAGACGTGGGAGGCCACATAACCACTTGCAGAGGTTATCAGAAGAGGCTTCAAACACATCTGGATGTTCTAGAATGACTGACTCGGCAGTTGCCATTGTTGGAAAACCTTTCTTGACTTGCTCATCCAGAAAGAATTTGAACTGCGAAACCTGAGGATTGTTTAATAGATTGATAAAAGGAGCTTGTGATAACTCCGTAAGATCAACCCTTGTCAACGAACTAAAAGCACGAACATCTTTATACAATTCTGAATTACCACTCTTGCGAATAATAATCCAAAGTCGAAGAGGATCGTGAAATCCCCAAGCAGCCACACCTGATCGATCCCTAAAAGTATCTCTGAACCGAACAATTTCAAGATCAGTGACAGTGATCAAAGGTCCTCCTTTAGAAGTGCTTTGAGTAGCATTTCTCTTGAATAACAACTGCCCCTTTTCAGTATCATCTTCTTGATTTTTCCGAATGATCTCTTGAATATGAGAAGCCATAGGAGGAACAACTGCAATTCGTTCAGCAGAACGAGATGATTGACCAGTTGGCACATCTACTGGATAAGCTTGCACATGTAGATTTATTCTTTGTTCTTCTATGCTTGTTTTATACTTCTCACCAAAATCATCCTCCAGTTTCTTTTTCAATTCGAAGTAGCTCGAAGTTAGCAGATTGAAATGTTCTTGAAGATCAGAAATCTGCTTATTTTTCACTTTCTTATCCCTTTTAACTACTGCAAGTTGTCCGCCAAGATAAGTTCTATCTGACTGAAGCTTAGACACTTGAGTACGAAGCTCAATGTTCTGAGCACGAAGTTCAGCTACTTGAATGTCAAGCTCTATGTTCTTCTGACTTAGCACAGAGATCTCCTTTCGTAAACTAGCAAGAGATGGATCATCATCTGGAGTACCCCCTTCGTTCATAGAAATGCTCTTTCCTTGAGGACTGGGCGAACGAAGCTGTTCTTCTGCCATGTGCAAAGCCAGCCTCTTAGAAGCTGCATCCCTATTGAATCTTGGAACAGGAAAACCGAGCGGAGCTGAAGGGCCGCCAACAACAAAAATTGAACTAGGTCCAGTTGCAAACATCTTTGTTGCAGAAAGTCGTGTAGTAGCAGTAGTAATTGGTGGTGTAGGAAGACCACTGACCAAACTAGTAATTAGCTTGGATTGTCTTTCATCAAGTCTTCTCCTCTTTGATTGAGGTTGGTCAGCTTGTGGAGGTATTACACTAACAAATGGTTCAGTTGTAGGGGAAATAGACACGGGAGGGGAACATCCCATAACTACCTCCATTGGAATCGAAGTTGACACCATCTGCTCAGAAGTTGGAGTAAGAGTTTCGCTCGACTTCCTCATCTCAGTTATCGGCAAAACACCATCATCGACATTTTGAAAAATTGTGTCAAGAATCTCATTGGACACAACATTGGCGCTACTAGCTAAAGAAGCCGCAATATCATCATTATCAAATCCCGTAAGATCAAGATCTTCAAATGAATCATGTCCATCATCACCAGTACCCATTTCCCTTTCATCTTGTCTTTCATTCAATTCGTGTTCATGACTAGAAGCACTTTGGTCTCTCGGAGTTGGTGAATCTTCATCATCTTCAGTCACATCTATCACTATGTTTGCTAGAGTCGAACCCTCAGTAGATGTTTTCTCAGAAGAGGTCGGTTCTGACGATTCATATGACACTGGCGTCTCATCTAATTCTGTAAACTTTCCAAATTTCTCCAATGGATAACGCCCTCGAAAAACAACTTTTCCTCTTCTATTTTGCTTAATGAGTCCCACAGTGTGTGGACCCAAAGATTTCATATCCAAAGTGTCTCCCGACTTTCTAACCTCAGGAAACTGCATCTCGACAAACACTTGAATGAAGCGGGATATTGTAGAAAGGTATCCCTCGTAGAAGCTCGGATGTTTATTACAAATTCCTCTAGGATGAACTTCGAGAAATTGAAATGGATTCCTGCAGCTAAAGACACCAACGCACCAGTTGTGCGTTGAGAAATTTCATCAGCCCCACTCCTTCTACCCAATATGCAACTCACGAACACATGAGCTAGAAATCTCCAATACGGATGGAGCAGCTTTTTCAACGTTGGTGGGTAGGTTCCCTCATAACTCATCCGTCGTAGTATTCTCTGAACGTCTTCGATACCAATCTCCGTCGGATAGTTAGGTTGATCGTCAATCAACAATGGCTCTCGAACAAAGCTTTCATTGATAACGATGTCTCGTCCTTGCACCTTCGCCGCAACCGTAAAATTTCCATCATCATCCATTTGCGTCCTTGCCGTCTCCCAAAATTCACGAACAATGTTCTGATATATCACCGGATTGACTGTTAATGCTGATGCAACACAACATTCACGCAACCTGTGAACCATAGATAGCATATCAGAATGTATGACAGGTGGATCAGCAAGAACGATTGCCAGATTGTTCATGTCTGCAAACTTGAGATTTGCCATTTTTCTGCACTCAAACACAATTGTAAGAAACCGACACCAACAATAAAAACTTATTTTGACCAAGAATATGATAATAAAAATATGATCAAAATAAAATTTATTTATTAATGATGTATGTTTACTGCCCTCCACCTTTAAAAATAAAAAAAACGAAACCTTTTGGCAATTTGGTTCTTGGGTCGTAAACTCTAGTTTACGGCCTAAGGAACACTTCAAAAAAAAACCTTTGGTTCATAATCTAAGAGAAAGCACCACACAATCGTTACCCAACCTATTTACGACCAAAATAAGCTTGAATCGAGAATTTGTTCTTGGGCCGTAAACTCTAGTTTACGGCCTAGAAATTACTTCAAAAAAACGATGCGCAGTTATGATTGAAATCTTTCAAACGATCCAGGGCAGTTACACTCGAATTCACGGGCCGTAAACTTGGAGTTTACGGCCTATGAATGTTTACTCCGAAAAGTGGCTAAAAATCGATCTTTCTCTTTGAAATAACAAACGAAAAGCATACAGTCATGAATATAAAGATAAATAGCATCATAATAAAATAACTTCGAATCGAAATCATCAATTTTCAGAGTTTACAGCCTATGCTTACGGCCGTAAACTCCTCGACTCGGTTTTTTTTAATTTTGACACACAATGCGATGGTGAACTGTGAAATAAAATACATATTCGAGATCTACACGATGCTACCTTCACGATGATGTAATCGTTTTTCTAAAAATCGAAGATAAATTTTCCAGCACTTTGAGAGCTTTTGAGAGTGAGTTTGCGGCCGGAAACTGTTGAGTGGGGAGATTCCGGCCGTGAACCCCCCTTTTTTACCCTTTTACCTTTCCACCTTTCTTACCCTCCTGCCTGATAGCTACCCAGTCTTTCCAATTTTTCGCCAGTTAATTAAAAAAAACTTTTGAGGATTGATTTAATTTAAAAAAAACTTTTAAAATAAAAACTAACACACCATAATTTTAAATGCTAGAAAAATAAAACAAATTTAAATAAAACAATAAAAATAAAAGTAAAATAAAATTAACATAAAATTTGAAGTTGCAAAAATTAAATAAAATTAAAAATAAAAATAAAATAAGATAAAAATTAACGTCAAAGAAAATTAAGAAACACTTTAACTACCACTTCTTTTGTGATGCTTGGATCAAAGTTATTGGACAGCCTTATTCTACTTATCGGTACCCTTATCTTTACATCTTCGTCTGACCAATTGCTAGTATTGTGGTCCACTTAAGCGCGAAGGATTTGTGACATTTTTGGACTTTTTACCAATGACATGATTCGGGCATATACCTAATTGTAAATTTCTGGTAATTATGATAACTCCTAAATCTTACGTGAAATCACCTTATGACCATTTAATTGACTACAACCAGGGATATTGTTGTCCACCTAAATTGAGCAGCGAGATCTACAGACAATCTGTATGAGTTCAATTTTTAGGTGTACTGGAACGTGTTTCCCGCTTCCTGATATGCCCCAGCCATCAAGAACTTCCAGAGTACTCCTTACACCGGGTGAGCAGACAACCATTCAGAGAGAGAAGGGATACATAATTCTATTGCTAACTACTTCAGAGGGGTTGAGAATAAGAAGGTTGCATATGCTGTGTACCAGGTCGGATTAGAAGTCGTGCAAAGGAGACAACATATGGCTAACAGATGAGAAGTTTTTCACACATATATTTCAAGCACATATATATTTCCTACATAGAAATAGAGTTGCATATGTTGTGTACCAGGTCGGATTGGAAGTCGCGCAAAGGAGACAACATATGGCTAACAGACGGAAAGAAAGAAAACGATTTTCTATAGACATAATTTATCGGAATTTACCAGTCGCCCCATCCAACCGGAATTAAGGACAGAATCCGCACATCGAGGAAAAGTTAAGCCACGGTTCCAAGTACGGGTTCAATTAATGTGACGAGTAGATTCTCATGTTTATCTCCCTGCTCAACCTATCCGAGCGTCGTGATGTCAGATTAAACGGATCTAACTAGGTCAAAATTTGTCGAGTCCTTAAATTCATTAGGTTCAACTTTCCTAGTCAAGTCCCTTTTTAAAATCTTTCGCGCCTACCAGCACATCGAGTACAGAGCGTAGACGATTCAACTTAGGTACGTTACACCGATTCAGGTCGTCCTTTATTACTTATTAATATCATTTCCCATCACAGTACTTACAACGGAGGCTGTTAACAAAAAAAAATTAAAATGCTGAATTGAAATGACACTATTTTTGGATTTTTACTGAAATGACACTATTTTTGGATTTTTGTGTAATTTTTGTTGTTTTTGGATTTTCTTTCTCCCCCTAAATTTGAGCATGGTTGAGAATTTAAACAAAAGAAAAATGCGCAAATTTAAACAAACCTAACAAAAATTGAAAACAAACCTAATAAAATTTGAAAGTAGACTAATAAGACCAAAAAAAATAAAAAATAAAAAATAAAAACAAACAAAGAAAAAGAAAAAAACTTAATCCTCAAAACGTATCGTTTTCAGAAATCCCACAAGCACATCAAAACGAGCTTTGTTAAAAGGCTTTGTGAACAAGTCAGCCACATTGTTATCAGTGTGGACTTGTTCGATTCGAATTAAAGATCGTTCATAACAGTCTCTGATAAAGTGAATTTTAATATCGATGTGCTTGGTTTTAGAGTGTTGGACTGGGTTCTTAGCAATTTGAATGGCAGCCTCATTATCACAATAGATAGGGGTTTCTAAGTAATTCAAACCGTAGTCCAACAGTTGATGTTGGATCCAAATAACTTGAGGACAACAAGTTGATGCTGCCACATATTTCGCCTCTGCTGTTGAAGTCGAGACAGTGTGCTGCTTCTTGCATTGCCATGAAACTAGTCTGTCACTTAGGTATTGACATCCTCCTGAAGTTGATTTCCTGTCAAGCTCACAACCTCCATAATTGCTGTCAGTAAAAGCATAAAGATTAAATTTAGAATTCTTCGGATACCAAAGACCTAATTTAGGGCTAGCTTTGATATATCGAAAAATTCTTTTAACAGCAATAAGATGAGAGAGTTTAGGATTAGCCTGATAGCGTGCGCATTGACAAACTGCAAACATAATGTCTGGTCGACTTGCAGTAAGATACATCGGGGATCCGATCATCGATCGATAAAGAGTTTGATCTACGGGTTCGCCTTCTGGATCTGGAGTCAGGAGGGGTCGTTCAGCCATCGGTGTTGAAGCAGATTTAGCATCATGAAGTGCGAACTTCTCAAGAATATCTTCCACATACTTGGCCTGATGAAGAAGGATGCCGGTTGAATTCTGTTTAATCTGAAGCCCCAAAAACATGGTCATTTCTCCCAAAGAGCTCATTTCAAATCTTTTCTTCATTACACTTTCGAACTCCTTGCAAAGTTGTTGGCTGGTTGATCCAAAAATTATGTCGTCGACGTATATTTGAACAAGTATCTGGTCCTTGTCGACATGCTTTATAAACAATGTTTGATCGATAGTACCACGTGTATAACCATGTTCGAGCAAATGCTTAGTTAGAGTTGCATACCATGCTCTAGGAGCTTGATGCAGCCCATACAACGCTTTGTCCAACTTGTAAACATGATTAGGAAACTTCGGGTCGACAAACCCTGGAGGTTGATTAACGTAGATTTCTTCCTTCACCTTGCCATACAGAAGGCAGTCTTGACATCCATTTGAAAAACAGTAAAGTTCATATACGAAGCATACGCTAAGAAGATACGAATAGCCTCCAAGCGAGCTACGGGAGCATAAACCTCAGTGTAGTCAAGACCCTGGACTTGTCGAAACCCGCGAACTACCAGTCTAGCTTTGTTTCGCACAATGACCCCTAAATCGTCCTGCTTGTTACGATAGACCCACCGTGTGTCAAGAGACTTTTTGCCCTTTGGTAACTTAACTAACATCCAAACACCGAGTTTTTCAAATTGATGCAATTCTTCATGCATTACATCTACCCAGCTAGGTTCATTTAGATCCATTTCTACATTCTTGGGCTCAATTTGAGAGATAAAGCAAGAATACAGACATGTATTCACGTCTCCACTTTGACTTCTAGTTTTAACACCACTATCTAGTTGGCCGATAACGTTCTCGATCGGATGATCTCGTTGAATCCTAGAGGGTATTTCTTGGCTGATGTCATTGATAGAGACAGGTAGAGTGTGAATGTTAAGACCTCCTTCATTTGCTTGTTGAGTAGAACCAGATGGTTCAGCAACATACTCATCTGCAATAAGGTCAGGAAAGAGTAATTCCATCAGGGTTGAAGAGACAGCGGAAGCATCATTTGGAAAGAACTCTTTCTCTAATGATGTGAGAGGTCTTGATTCAGCATTAGAAGAATCAGTGTGGTCTGATTGAGGACTGTCATGTTCCAAGAACGGCCTCCCCTGAGAGGTAGCAGAGGACTTTTCGGAAGATGTTGCAGAAGACTCCCCCTCAATTTCAGCAGAAGGCTCCCCCTCAATTGCAGCAGAAGGCTCCCCCTCAGATGAAGCAGAAGGCTCCCCCTCAGATGAAGCAGAAGGCTCCCCCTCAATTGCAGCAGAAGGCTCCCCCTCAGATGAAGCAGAAGATTCTCCCTTGTGCGAGTCAGAGGACTTCCATTCGGTTGAAGCTTTAGACTTTCCTTTCAATGAATTAGAAGGTTTAGATACAGGTTTGTATACAACTTCTTCGTCTTCATCTTCAGAGATACTCTTCCAATGTGAATTAGTTCTTGATACATCATTTGAATACACGTTTAAGGATTTGAAGAGTGACGTGTAATCAAACAACCAGTCCGGACCCACTCTTGCGTCTGTCTCATTCTCTTCCAACCAACGCACGTCATAGGATTCCACAATCTGTTTGGTTTTCTTGTTATAGACTCTATAGGCGGTACGTGTAGCATACCCAACAAAATAGCAGTCATCAGCTTTGGCATTGAACTTCGGATTGGCATCTAGGTGAAGAAGGGTGCAAGGACAGCCAAATACTCGAAAATGACTAACTGACGGTTTGTGACCATAGTAAATTTCATATGGAGTTTTCATTTAAGCTTTGTTGATGAGTACTCGATTCTGAACATAACAGGCAGTGTTTATTGCCTCTGCCCAAAAGAAAACAGGAAGCTTGGAGTCACACAACATCGTCCTTGCAGCATCTTTAAGTGTTCTGTTTCGCCTCTCAGCAACACCATTTTGTTGAGGTGTGTGAGCGGAACTAAATTAACGCAGGATCCCCTTCTCAGAGCAAAAGTGATTGAGAACAGAATTCTTGAATTCTGTTCCATTATCAGTGCGAAGTGCCTTCACCCTTTGATTGGTCTGATTCTCAACAAGTATGATGAACCTCTTGATCAATTCAGTGACGCCAGCTTTGTTGGATAGACAGAAAACCCACGTAAAACGAGGGAAATCATCAATCACAACTAGACAGTAGGAACTCCTATTGATGCTTAGCATGTTCACTGGACCAAATAAATCCATGTGAAGAAGTTGTAGAACCTGACTTATTGAGTTAACTTGCTTCGGCAAATGTGGCTTTTGATGATGCTTTCCTTGAGCACAGGACTCACATTTCTCAAACGTGATAAAGTCTTTGACAGGTAATCCACGGACCATCTCATTCTTTGCAAGACGATTGAGATTTTTGGCGTTGGTGTGACCTAATCTTCGGTGCCACAACATTGCAGTTTGCTCAGAGATCTTTGAGAACAAACAAGTAACTTGCTCTGGGAGATTGCTATTCATATCAATAATATAAGCATTTCCATCCCTTTTTGACTTTATGAGAATCCATTCTTCAGGGATGACAAAGCCTGGCTTTAAGATCATGCATTCCTTGTCAGTGAAATGCGTAGAATAGCCCTTGTCACAGATCTGCGAGACAGTTAGCAGGCTGTGTTTTAGCTCTGGAGCGAAATTCACATTTTCAAAACTCAAAACTCCATTTGATACCGTGCCCTTTTGAGTAATTTTTCCTCCATCTCCACCCGCAAAGGAGACGTATCCCCCATTAAATGATTTAATGTTGTTCAATTGGGTGATGTCTCTTGTCATGTGTCGGGAACAGCCGCTGTCGACGAACCATGGTCTGACGACATTTCCCCGCAACTGCCCCTGCAAAATGTGCGGGTTTAATTAGATTTGGGCACCCAGGTCATGATCTTCCTGGGTGATCCCGATACCTTTTCATATTTATTGCATATGAACTTCTCTGAGGATACAGATGATATATTGGGAGTAGATTTGGGCTTCCATTTATAATTAGGTTTTTTGAAAAATTCAGTCAACTTTGTCATTTTATGTTTAACAATCTGCTTAAAGCATGTGTTACTTCTACCAGAATTGGTTGAAGATCCACTATTGCTTTGGGATGAGCTTGGCCTTGGCGTGGCTATGCTCCTTTTTGGTAGACTGTTCAGGACAAGGTGATTAAAAAACCTTTTATGACTGTGAAAAATATCCCTTTTTCTAATTTTTTTTTATCTACCCAATAATCATTTCGAGAACGAATTCTAGAGAAATTTTTGTTTAAAGATCTTCCTCTGAACTCGTTCTCTCCTCTTGGAAGATTATAACTCACAAACATTCGATTAAGACAATTTCTAGCAATATGACCCTTAGTACCACAATTAAAACATATCTGATTGTTATTGTTAGAACTTGTGCTGCATTTATCAAATTTGTTTTCCCTACAAACACCCTTGCTTGTCTCACAGAAACATGCAATATTATTAGATTGTGAGGCAAGTGAGGGTGCTATATTTATTGAGGGTTGTGATACTAGTGGTATCTCAACATTTTTATCACAAACGTTTAAATTGTCAACCAAACTGTTCAAAGATTTATCAGACATATTAGAAACACTCAAAACTGTATCAGAGGTAGCAGCTACTGTATCAGAATAATTAAAAACACCACAAGAAAAATTGTCACTTAAAGCATTTAACAAAGAATTGTCTTTATTTAAAATGAAAGCTTCAGGTTTGGACTCGATTTTATTTTCAGAAACACATCCTTCAACTTTGTGCTTTGACTGATTCAAGGATTGATCTGCAGGAGAAGTAGAAATGTTAGTACTTTCAACATTAATAAATCCTCCCGAAACAAAACCGGAGGGCTTGCCATAAATCATAAATGATTCATTGGCAATCTCTTCTTTGGACAAGGGCTTGGACACGTATGAATGATTGAAAGGAGGAGGTACATGATTATACCCTAGACCTTTTGATTGATTCCTTTTAAACTACATACTTTGGTCTATCATATTTGCAACCACCTCACTTGAGAAATCATATTTTCTAACATCAAGTTTGGCAATCTCAAATTTTCCTTTCAAGGATTCAACTTCAGCTACTAGCTCAGCATTTTGTTTGACTACATAATCATAGTTTTCACATTTGTTGTTGTAGTCTTCCTGGAGTCTCCTAAAGTCTTTAATTTTTTATTCTAGTTGAGCTTTAAGTGGTTTTTGTCCTTTTCGAAGTCGGTACCCTTCATATCTAAGGTCTTCTACGTCTCTTATTAATTTGTCATTGAGTTCACGAAGAATCCTAAGATTTTCTGCTTCATTTCCTAATGTCTCAATTTTATAATGTAAAGTTTTCACATAATCTACACAAGCTTTAGAGCACGATAGAAGACTTACCTTGGACGAATTAGGAACATGGTAAGAAGATACCATCAAGCCAAATTGTAGCTTCATCATATTGTCTTCAGCTACTGCAGTCCCTGCTTGAGTGTCATCCCTCACTTGTGCTAGGTGAGCATTTTCTGGTCCAGACAAATTTAGAGTTTGTATTTGATCATCCCAGTCAAATGATTGTGCAACCATAGCCTTTTCATTGTTTGCTTGACCACTGCTTCGGTTGTTCCCAACTGCAACCATTGTTCTGTCATTATTAACCCTCCTATCAGGGTGTGGGCAATCACGAACAAAATGCCCTGGCTCGTGGCAATTGAAACATCGAAGCTTTCCTTTGTTGAATCCAACCTTCTTGTCAGCACTCATTCCCCAATTGTTCTTTCCTGTCTTTTTGGCAAACTGTTTTGCCCTAAATACAGCCATGGCAATTTGCCATGTGATGTCCATTTCCTCAACGTCCTCTGGATGGATTTGATCAAGATCTGCAAATGACAATTGAGGTGGAAGTTCCCCAGCTACAAGAGCATTGTAGCAATTCACAAGCCCTGTTGCAAAGACAATATTTTCATCACCCTCCTTTCCCTTTGAAGAAGAATCCACATTTGAGGATGAAGCATTTTAGGTAGACATGAGAGGCTGGCTTTGTGGGTAAGGAATGACCGGTGCAGAGGAAGATGAACCTGCAGGAGTATAATAGAAAGAATAGAGAGCATTATTAGTTGAAATGCCAAGATTGGCGGCTGAGTAGGAGTTCACATGATTGATCTCTCGTTGCTTGTCATCAATATCACACGCTTTGATAACAGCCATCACTTCAGCTAGGGAAAGGCAATTAAGACCCTTAGTCTTCTTAATTACTGCTACATTCATGTCCCAAGATTTTGGGAGTGCATTTAGTAGCTTCTTGTTAATTTCTGACTTTGTATAAAAAATCCCTGCCATAGTCATCTCTATGTTGAGAGTTGTGAGTCGCTGCAATTGAGCTTCGAGAGTCTCTCCGGGAACATAATTAAACATATTGAAGCGTTGTCTCAGCATATCTTGGCGACTTTCTCGCATGTCTTCATTTCCCTCATATACTTCAATGAGAGCTTCCCACAGTGCTTTAGCAGAAGTATACTCTCTGAATCCTTGTGCAATGTCTGGAGATAAAGCCATAGTCAAAATGGCCAATGCCTTTTCTTGTTCTTCTACACTCTCAAAGTCTTCATCAGTGTAGTTTTTGATTTTCTCGTCGACTACCTGCCCCCCAACTGTAGTGGTGATTCTGACTGGATCCTTTAAAACGCATTTCCAAATCTTGAAATCCTTCATCTTTATATACTTTTCAATTCTATATTTCCACTCGGGGAAACTATCAGCAGACATAAGTCTTGGAATACGCGTGGTTGTTCCCATCACAGCATCAAGTTCTTGGTATTGAGTTGAGTTTTGTGTTTCCATTTTAAAAAAAAAATCTATAGTAAATTTTAAGGTTGTAAATTTAATTTTAATTATTATATTTAATAATAATTTTTTTAATTCAGGAATTAATTTAAACTAATATATGGTAACTGACTTAGCCATAAACTCAATAGGCCGTAAACTCGTAGGCCGTAAACTCGTAGGCCGTAAACCTTAGGCCGTAAACTCGAGTTTACGGTCCAAGTATACCTTTTGATTTAAACTCCGAAAAATAATGGTGTAATTATCGTTTAACAGAAAATCGATTTTTCATGAATGCTCGAGTTTACGGTCAATGAAAGTTAAATATAAAAGTTCGATTTTTATCTTAAAAACAACTCAATTAAATGCCAGAATTAAAATGTGATCACGAAAGCTTGAATGATGTGTAAAACAATCGTTTTCGTGGAATGCACTTGTGGCCGTGAAGAGGAGTTTACGGCCGTAAACTTCGAGAAACTATGATTTCGACTGGAATAAATCCCTCTATACTGCTGTGAATATCGATTTAGTTGAAAACGCAGCTGTTGAACGCCTTTGACACTGGTATAGCTCTGATACCAATTGTAAAGTCCCGAAAAACAGATCTACCAATGATCAAAGATAATAACAGATGCAAACACGAATTAATAAGCGAATATAGAACAAAAGACCAAGCTTGCATACGCTTCAATGCTATAAAACGTCTGATACAACTTGGGAGTATACGAAAGCATCAACAACCAACAAAGACTGACACAACTCGCTATTTATAGGCTCGACTTACAAACGTAAAGTGTTTACGGCCGTAAACACAATCCGACCGTAAACTCATGACAAAACAATCATAATTACATATCTACTGCTATCAACGACTATGCCTAGACCAAACCACTATACAGGGTCTTTCACCGAAGCATTAGTGTTGGAAGACATCTGAAAGAAGAAAGCAAGTTTAGATTAGATATATAGAATCCTTAATAAGACACCCAAATGTAATATTAAGGCTAGGACCCAATCACAATATATTATACTTAGAAGAGGGATGCCGTAATCTAAGTAATAATATGTTTGAAAGGTAGGTGAATGACGATTCACCAATTTCCACCACGAAAAACAAAATGATTTATTAGGTTTTAATTGAATTTGAAATTCCTAGATTCTTTTGAGATTCACTGAACTTTTCAATGGCATGTTTCAATCTCGATTGTGCCCTTCAAGTTTTGTGACTGGGATGCCGATGATCACAAAACAAGGTGTGAATAACCATGCTAATTCACTTGGTACCCTTAATATTATCACCTAATCAATGTGCCGGTTAACCACACACGCTCCATTGATCTATGACAAACATTAATTCACCCTTCGTGATCCTTACTAGTCCAAGTTAGTGTGCCGGTTAACCACACACGCTCCACCGACGACTTGGTAAGGTACAAAGTGTGAATTCCATGGACTAGCACCATGTTCACATTTTTCCTAAAATAACTAACATTGGGAATTAAAAGGTTTAGTTACTTTATAATAATCATTATACTTTTAATGAGGATTTAAAGTCATTGTCCTACCTGTTCGGCTAACGACCCTCCACCAGTCAAGCAAGCGGTGGGTGAGAGTGGACACCCATTAAGTCGCCATTTTATAGGCAACAACCTTATACCCACCTTATAGACCGGCTTCGTGAATGAGGCCTACTAACGGTAGAACGACTTATTCTTATACATATATATAATAATTAACCATTAACGTTATAAATAGTATAAGGGTTGAATTTTAACTATTAAAACTCTAAGGGTTGGAATTAAAGTTTATTAAAGTGTGTGAAACTTTACAAATTCCAAAACTTGAGGGCAAGTTTTGTAACTATCCAAAACTTTTCATTTCATAACTTATGAATTAAAGGTTCATAAAAATGAAGACTCTTCATTTTCATGTAACTTATGTGTTTAAATGTGTGTGTTAAAGAAAGTGACCTTTGGATATCCATAACTTGAGGACAAATTATGGACTCCATTAAAACACATAAATGATCAAGAATTAATTCTAAACAATTCAGCAAATAATTCCTATCATCTTCTAAATTCATAAGAACATGAACATGATCATCAAAATTTCAAGAATTATATGAACACATAAAAATCATGGAATTTTGATATATGCTATTGTAAAAGGATTAGAACAACCATTACACCAACTAAAATAAGTTTTAAAACACCAAAACAATTTAGGGTAATGTTTCTAGTCCATTTCCAGCAGCAAAAGTCAAAAATCTGCACTCTGTGGCTCCTACTCATCGAGTGCATGAACCTACTTGGCGAGTAGGTTGAAGATACACATGGACTCGGCGAGTCCCCCCATGGACTCGGCGAGTTCATCAAGCAGACAACAAGTTTTTCGACTTTTCCAACTATTTTGCATCAAGTATCAAACAAGCAAGCCTAGGCTCTGATACCACTGTTGGGTTTTGAGCAATCTAACACTTCCTAAGTGTGCATGCAACCCTAATAATCCTTGGATCCATGTTTGTCTAAATACATGCAAAATAATAATTTTCCAAGGTTCATAACCTATCTAACATGGCATGGGGTACTTTTAAACATAAAAGAGTTAGATGAGATTACATACCTTTTTGATGAGATTGATTCTTTGGAGTTTGAGGGCTAAGCACCAATAGTGTGAATGCCTCAAATGGAATAACAAATCACCACAAACTCTTGGAAAACTTTTAAAGAGTACACACACTTATATTTTCGGCCACACACAAGCACACTCACTAGTAGCTATTTCATGCATCATAAGCATGCTTATATAGTGTACATGGTTAGGGTGAAACCCTAATAACCCATGACCTTTCCTTTTCCAAGGATCCATGGGTTAAAAGCTCCATGGATCATCCATGGACTTCCATCCAAGCCTAGCCCATTAACAAATGAGTCTTAGCCCACACCATATAAAACCAATAGCCCATAATCTAATTAGTCTTCCTTTTAATCTCTAAATTAATTCAAAATTAATTTAAGACTAAAACTAATTAAATAACATAACTTCATATTAATATATTATAACTTATAATATATTAATAAACATATGTCTATAACTCTCATAAAATTATCCATAAATAGTTCGGATGAAATGCAACCCAAATGGACCATGCCGGGTCGGGTCAAGTATATACCAAATAAGTTATGGACTTAGACACCTTATCCAACACAAAGGCAGTCCCTTTCTACCTTCTAACCCTTTAATGAGCCTGGATCTAAAGCCTTAACCCCCACCATGCTTACAATCATGGTTGGTCACCGAGAATTGCTTATAAAAGCCTTAAATCTCCCCAAAAAGGGAGAGAATACAAGAAGGAGCAAGGTGTCGACTTTATACCTTCCAAGAACTGGAGATGATGCACAAGTTTGACTCCTCTGGCCAACCTCTTTGTTCCTCAAGCTTCTCCTTTCTTCTTGCCACCACAAACCACCAAGAATCACTAAAAAGGCCTTAGATCTTCACCAAGGACGATTAGGGTTTGATGTGAGGGGGTTCTGAGAGCATAAGGGACGAGGGAGGCTGAATAAGACGTTTAAATAGGGTGCAAACCCTTGGATTAGGGTTTTGTCCTGCCAGAGTCTACTCCTCGGTCATGCCGCCGACTCGACGAGTCCGCAACTTAATCCCGGGGTCCAATTCACTACTGCTCGACGAGTTGTCCATCAACTCGTCGAGTCTTAGTCCAAATTGTGAAAAACACTTGAATGAAATACATACCAGGAATCGGGTGTTAAAAATCTCCCCCACTTTTTTTAGACATTGTCCTCGAAGACTGCTGCTCGATCTTAGAAAAGCTCTGGATAATGCTCCCTCATCTCGTCCACCGGCACCCACGTCCACTCGATCCCTTCCGGTGCTGCCATTGCACCTTCACCAGCTTGACCTTCTTGTTCCTCAGGTCCTTTATCTTTTGGTCAAGGATCATGACAGGCCGCTCAATGTAGTTCAGGATGTCATCAACCTGAATATCCTCTAGGGGCACCACCGCTGAGTCGTCCACTAGACACTTCCGCAGCTGGGAGACGTGGAAAGTGTTGTGGATCTGACTGAGTTCGGCTGGCAAATCCAGCCGATATGCCACCCTGCCCACCCGGGCTATAACCCTGAAGGATCCAATATACCTGGGACCCAGCTTGCCACGCTTCTTGAATCGAATGATGCCTTTCCAAGGCGACACCTTCAGAAGAACCATATCCCGGACCTGGAATTCTAGTTCGGAACGGCGCTTGTCGGTATAGCTTTTCTGCCGACTCTGTGCAGTCTGGAGCCTGCTCCTGACCTGTTGTATCCTCTCTGTTGTCTTGAGCACCACTTCGGTGCTCCCCATGACCCACTGGCCAACCTCACCCGAACATATCGGGGTCTTGTACTTCCTCCCGTATAACATCTCAAAGCGAGGACGATCGATACTCGCGTGGTAGTTGTTGTTGTAGGAGAATTCAGCCAATGAGAGATAAGTATCCCGGCTACCACCGAAGTCTAGCGCACATGCCCGCAGCATATCCTGCAGACTCTGGAAGGTCTGCTCGCTCTGACCCTCTGTCTGTGGATGAAAGCGGTGCTAAAGTGGAGACGAGTAACCAACTCGTCGTGGCATTTCTTCCAGAACCTGGAAGTAAGTTGCACGTCCCTGTCTGAAATCAACTACACTGGCACCCCGTGCCGCGCCACCACCTCTCGAATGTAGATGTCAGCTAGCTTCTTGGCCGGTATACTCTCCTGCATCGGTATAAAATGGGCACTCTTGGTCAATCGATCCACAATTACCCATATGGAATCCACTCCCCGTGCAGTCCTAGGAAGTTTGGTGATGAAGTCTATGGTGATATCTTCCCATTTCCACATGGGAATATCCAACG
The DNA here is from genome assembly GCF_002870075.4 of Lactuca sativa. NCBI lineage: Eukaryota > Viridiplantae > Streptophyta > Magnoliopsida > Asterales > Asteraceae > Lactuca > Lactuca sativa. The sequence continues at coordinate 116,203,715 of NC_056628.2, forward strand.
GCTGCATCTTCTCGTGTGGCTTCTGATGTTTGGCCTTGACCTTCCTGCAGGTCAAGCACCGCTCCACATACCATGCTACGTCCCAATAGTCAAGAAAAGATCTCTATACATCTTGGTCGCCCTGGGATGGATAGAAAACTTGGATTTGTGTGCCTCCTCCATCAATTTCTGACGCATTCCTCCATGATAGGGGACCCACACCCTACGATGGAGGGTCAACAACCTTCGGCTATCATAGTTGAAGGACGAAACCTGACCCACAATACGCTCGCTCTTCTGATGTTCCTCCTTCATAGCCTCATGTTAGGCCTCTCGGATCTGCTCCAACAGCGGAGTCACCACAGTCATCCGCATGCAAATATCTCTAACGGCGCCACCTTGCGGCTGAGCGCATCCACCTCCATATTGGCCTTTCCCGGGTGGTAAAGGATCTCACAATCATAATCCTTCAGCACATCTAACCACCGATGCTTCCTCATGTTCAGATTCGGCTGATCCATGAGATACCTTAGGCTCCTGTGGTCCGTGTAAATGGTACAACGAACCCCACAGAGGTAAATACTCCAAATCTTGAGGGCAAAAACAACCGCCCCCAGCTCCAAATCATGCATCGGGTAGTTCGCCTCGTGAGGCTTCAGCTGCCTCAAAGCGTAAGCTATAACATCCCTCTCTGCATCAATATCGTGCCCAAACCCGAGATGGACGCATCGTAGTACACTACAAAATCCTCCATGACCTCCGGTAGGGATAAGACTAGCACCTCACATAATCTATGTCTCAATGTCTCAAACGCAGCTTGCTGCACAAGCCCCCAGCGAAAGACCACGACTTTCCTTTTCAGCCTAGTCAGAGGTACGACTATCTTGGAGAAGTCCTGGATGAATCTCCGATACTAGCCTGCACGCCCCAGGAAGCTCCGAATCTCATATGGAGACCTCGGGACTTCCCACCTCATCACGGCCTCTACCTTGGCCGGATCCACCGAAATCCCGTCCTGGTTGACAAGGTGCCCAAGAAACTGCACTTCGCGCAACTAGAACTTACACTTGGAGAACTTAGCATACAAGTCCTCCCTCTTCAAAGTATCCAAAACCTCCCACAAATGCTCCTCATTATGCTCTCGCGTCTTGGAATTAACTAAGATGTCATTGATGAAAACTATCACAGACTGGTCCAACATTGGTCTGCACACGCAGTTCATGAGATTCATGAATGCGGCAGGAGCATTGGTGAGCCCGAAGGCATCACCACAAACTTATAGTGACCATAGCGTGTCCAGAACACAGTCTTCTACACATCCTCCTCTCTGACCCTCATCTGATGATATCCTGAACGCAGATAATTCTTGGAGAACCAAGACACTCCCTGTAGCTCGTGATAGAGGTCATAAATCCTCGGGAGTGGGTAACGGCTCTTCACAATTACCTTATTCAACTCCCAGTAATCTATACACATCCGATGCGACCCATCCTTCTTCTTCACAAATAGAATCGAGGCTCCCCAAGGTGAAATGCTCGGTCTGATGAATCCCTTATCCAACAGCTCCTACAGCTATGTAGACAACTCCTGCATATCAGGAGGAGCCAACAGATACGGTGCCTTGGCTATTGGAGTCGCACCAGGGATAAGGTCGATCCTGAACTCCACCTGCCTCTCCGGAGGTATCCCAGGCAAATCCTCGGGGAATACATCTGCAAACTACCATACCACGGGCACATCACCCACCATCGCCTTACCCGTCTCCCGGGTATCCGTAACATAGGCGAAAAATCTTGCGCAACCCTACTGGAGGTAGCGCCTCACTCTCGCTGCTGAACATAAAGCTGGTCCTCGATGTGGCCCCTCGCCCTGGATCACCAACTCTCCCCCCTTTGGGGTCCTAATCCACACAAACTGTTAAGCACAGTCGATCACTTCCCCCATTGGGGCTTAGCCAATCCATACTAATAATAACCTTGTTCCCCCGCAAAGGTATGGGAACTAAGTCTACCAGGTAACGTTCCTCGAACAGCCTCAATACGTAATCCCAATAGACCTCAGATGCTCGCACTGACCGTGCAGCTCGCACTAGTCGGTCGTCCGCAATCATGACCTCTAGAGGGCAGTCTAGCATACCCGAAGACTCAGGAAACTTCTTGCTAAGCGCAAGAGAAACAAATGATCAGGTAGCACCCGAGTCAAACAACACCTGAACCGGAATACCGTTCACATGGAACGATCCTAAACAGATCATACACATAACATATCAAAATCACAGCGACATAACATAAAGAAATAAGAGAAGAAAACGAACCCGTCCCCACATCGGGTGTAGCGCGTGCCTCCTCGGCTGTCAACTGAAATACTCAGCTCCGCATCATTGGAGCCTCTACCTTGGCCTTTCGGCCATCTGTAACCCATGCTACTGCAGGGGTCGGCGCCGCTGTTGGCGTTGCTACTGTCGCCGCTGTCAATCTAGGGCAATTGGCCTTCTTGTGGCCCCTCTGATTGCAATGAAAGCAAATCAGGTCTATCATCTGCACTATGGGGACGGGGCAGTACAATCCATGCCAAAATGCTCAGCCTTGTCGCACTTATAGCAGCCGGAACCCGACCAAGTGCGACAATCTCCCTTGTGTGACCGATCACATTTTCCACAGCGGTCCCGGCCCTGCTAGCCCTTCGACCTAGAGTCGAATCCCTTGGGTTTCTTCCCCGAAACCACTGTAACCTGCCCAATCTCGGCCTTCCTCTTCCTGAGGTGCTTCAAATCGATCTCCCTCTCCCGCGCCCTGGCAATCATAGTGTCCAAGTTCGGACATGCCGAGAAGCTTACAGGCTCCCTGATGTCGCCTCTCAACATGTCGTGATAGCGGGTCCTCCACATATCCTCATCGCCGGCATACTGGGGTACCAAAAGAGCCCCCTCCTGGAACTTGGCAGTGATCTCCGCGATAATCTCCGTAGTCTGTCGCATGTCTAAAAACTCTCTGGCCAGCTGCTGAAGCTCTACAGCTGGCACAAACTCCGCCATGAATCTGGTCACAAAGTTTGACTAGGTCATAGCATCGATGGCTGGGGCTCCAATGAGTCACCAACCGACTCCCACCAATCTTTAGCTCTATCTCTCAATCATCCACCGCAAAGCGGACCTTCGACCCTTCTGGGCAGAAGCTTGTTAACTGTGCAGACTCAATGTCTGCAATCCGTCTCCTGATAGCAATGGGGTCCTTCGCCCCATGAAAATCTGGCGCACCAATCCCTCTGAAGTCCTTGAAGGACATTGTGCGCGTACTCGCCCGGTCAGATGCCAAATCACTTTTGAATGCTCGGAGGCGATCATCCCCTCCTTGATCGACTCGAAAATGATCAGGGTCGACTCAAGGATACCTCTCATAATCTTAGACGCAGTGAACTCGCGTAATCCATCATCAACCTGCTTGGATCTCGCGCCCGAGCCCGATTCCGATCCTGATCTAGATCCTGAGCATCCTGCTCCATGTCGTGTGACCACCATACTAGGAATAAACACATAAATTTCAGGATCAAAACATACCCCAAGAGGTCTCACACATTATCCAAGATTCCTGGTTCTATCTCGGCCCTCCTTGACTCAAGTACGGATCCTCTGCTTTCAGTAGTACGGGCCCATACTACCTTCCACATCTATCCGTACTTTCCTCAAGGATTGCTTTGACTTCACCAAGTCCCTTAACCAATATCCCTTTCCAAATATTCTCATCCTCGGCTTCCCTGGGGCACTCTCCGACCTACTCTCCGCCATCAGCTGCACTAGGAGTCCTTACCATACTCCCCTAACTAGCTTGCGGATACTGTTTTATATCCGCTCACTAGTTAGTTGAAGTTAGCCAGGACCCCTATAGCACAAAGCAAGTAGCATTCTTTCATCGAGTAACCATATCAAGCATTACCTAACCAGGCCATCCTACTACTGACTAGGTCGTCCTAGCATGCAGCTCATACAACAGGCATATAAGGCATCCTTCCTAGATCCTCAACCCTAATCTAGCATGCAGTTCTCATAAACCTATATCAAGCCTAAAAGGCATCCTTCTAGATCCTTAGCCCTAATCTAGCATGCAGTTCTCAGAGTTGAATATCATATAACATAACATAACAAGTATGGGTATCCTGGGGAAAACTTACTTGAGCTCAGTCGGTCGCACGCGTCACACACTTTGTTCTTTCTCAAACTCTTTTTCTTAGATTTAGAAACTATTTCTTTTAAAAAAAATCCTTTAGCCCCACGGTTTGAGTCCAGACACCCCCCCGAGGGTGTGTCCAAATCCCTCAAACTAGGGCTCTGATACCAACTTGTTACATCCCAAAATTCAAGGCCAAAAAATTTCATTTTTAAATAAATTGTAACATAAAACCATCGGTATAAAAACATTCAAAATGATATCTCATGTCACAACCAATGTGTCGATAATCCAAAACATGTCCCCATAAAAATCATTTTGTCAAAAGTAAAATAAATCAGAGTACATTCCAAGGAAGCTCCATATGGAAAAAATGTGTGTGTGTGTGTGTGTGATGCGCTGCTACACCGCCAGCTCCTTCCCTTGGACAAAGAGGTACCAGAAACCAAAACTGAAACTGTAAGCACGAAGCTTAGTTAGTTTCCCCATCATACCCATAGAACATAATCATCAGTATCTTTCAACCGGTAACCGGGAGCTACCCTCCCCTTCGGTATCTTTCAATCGGTAACCGAGAGCTACCCTCCCATTCGGTATCTTTCAACCGGTAACCGGGAACTAACCTCCCCTTCGGTATCTTTCAACCGGTAACCGGGAACTATCCTCCCCTTCGGTATCTTTCAACCGGTACCTAGGAACTAACCTCCCCTTCGGTATCTTTCAACCGGTATCTGGGGACTATTTCACCCCTATCCCTATTATATATTACAAGTCATAACATATTGGTTTCATAATAACATACATAAGCATATTGAGTCACATAATGACTTATCATAATAATACTACTATACATGCATGGGTTTTATCCACCCATTCGGTATCTTTCAACTGGTAATCGTCCTTGGTATCTTTCAACCAGTAACCAGGGCTAGTGTGCCCTACTACTACTGAACACATTCTCAACACATATATAGCAACCCGACAATTATCACAAAGATAACCATCTCAGCCATAATCACCTACTGGTGGGCCGGCATTGGTGCCTTAGACCCACCCCTACCGGAAGGTTAATCACCTCGTAAGGCTGATTGCTAAAAAGCTAATCGACAGATGTATGACTGCTGCTCCGGTCATCCTCCGGCTATAATTCCCATAAAATACTTCGTCATACACAGATAACTGTTCTTTGGTTGAAATGACTATTTTACCCATAACCAAGTCAAAGTCAAAGTCAACTTCCAGTTGACCTGACTCACCGAGTTGGGCCTCCAACTCGACGAGTCCCTACCATTCATCTGTCCTTCTTCACACTTTTACTCGTTGAGTTTAACAATGACTCGACGAGTTCTCTTTCTAAAACAACCTCGAATGAACATTTATCCGACTCGCCGAGTTGTATGAACAACTTGTCAAGTTTATTCTCGTCCTATAAACAGGTCCTGTCCTTGAGTCGACGAGTTATATGAACAAATCGTCAAGTTCGTCTTCAACAATTGGGAGATTGCCTTGGACTCGCCGATTCTGCTCATGCACTCGTCGAGTCCTATGAATTCCAGGTCTATGGCTAATTCCAATGAATTGGTTCACTCCCCCGGACCCTTCTAAGGCCATTCTAACACCCTCTGGGTTCTTTTGAACCCTAACAGAAAAAGGGAAGTCAAGCCTCGAACATACCCAGTCCCAAGAACAACTTGCCGAGTCGAGGTTGTCCAAGTCTCATTTCTCAATTTATGATGTACAACACTTGTCCAAATGATATATCTAGGCTCCTAAGATCAATCTAGCATGTAAAGTTACGAACTTTACTTGCATGCATGGGACTATGAGCTGAAAATACCCTAAAAGAAGCTCTTGAGTTGCATGAGGCTTTCCGTGGGTGGAAAGGCAGTCCCTTTCTGCCTTCTAACCCTTTAATGAGCTTGGATCTGATACCTTAACCCCCACCATGCTTGCAATCATGGTTGGTCACCAAGAATAGCTTATAAAAGCCCTAAAGCTCCCTAAAAGGGGATCTAATACAAGAAGGAGCAAGGTGTCAACTTTATACCTTCCAAGAACTGGAGATGATGCACAAGTTTGACTCCTCTAGCCAACCTCTTAGTTCCTCAAGCTTCTCCTTCCTTCTTAGCACCACAAACCACCAAGAATCACTAAAAAGGCCTTAGACCTTCACCAAGGACGATTAGGGTTTGGTGTTAGGGGGTTCTGAGAGCATAAGGGACGAGGGAGGCTGAATAAGATGTTTAAATAGGGTGCAAACCCTTAGATTAGGGTTTTGTCCTGCCAGAGTCTACTCATCGAGTCATGCTGTTGACTCGACGAGTCCGCCATTTAACCCCCAGGTCCAAGTCGCTACTACTCGATGAGTTGTCCATCAATTCGCCCAGTCTTAGTCCAAATTGCGAAAAACACTTGAATGAAATACATACCAGGAACCGGGTGCTACACATTCACCAAAGGCATAGTCATTGGTTCAACTATCGGGGGTTCGAGTTCTAAGCCACCATCCTCGAATCTAGCTAATGGTCATAAACGAAAGGGTATTTCAAAGGAGTTGTCAGACGAAGAGAAAAAGAGGAATATTGAGAAAGAAATTCAAAAAAATAGACAAATTAATAGCATCTTGAGGCAAAGGCAAGGTGATCCTCCAGGTCTTGAGAAAGGAGATCCAACAAAGCAATATTGCTATGAGATAATTGAACATATTGTTTCATCAGGTGAGATGTATGATTTTGAGAAAATACTGAAAAAGAGTTATGAGATAGAGAATTCAGACTTCAACCACCTGGATTTTCCCATCAATCCTATGATGTTTTTCTCGGCTTAGTATCAGTTGGTAAACAAGTTTGATGACAAGGAGCAATACAATAAGCTTCAGTTGATATTTCATGTTGTCGTTGGAAAGAAGGAGGAGGAAGTCCGGTCCTTAGTAAAGATTGTGAAAGTTCTAAGTGTCTCCAAGGATAAGATGTTCAAAGGGTTGTTGCAAAACTTTCTTTATCATGTGGTTCATGCTAGCAACGTTGCTTGTGATTTCTCAATAGCTGATTTTCCTTTAATGAATCTCAATGATATCATATGTGTTTCAAAGATCTTGAGTGGTTTTGATGTGTTGAAACTTCAAGTGAATAACACAGAAGATTTCTTGATAGGTTTTGCACATCTCAAGCTATTCATAGACAATTATTATGATTGTCTAGCCTTGAATGATCTGGAGCTTGCTTTAGCAATGGGAAGACAAGTGACTGTGCCATAATCATTGATGAAAGGTCAAGGAATCTTGAAGGATTTCGAAGATAGAGAAATTCGTGTTAAGCCACTGGGAGCTATTGTAACAACCCGTCATTTCAGGTCCTTGAAATTCGAGTCTTGTAACCTCTTTGAAAAAGTAATTAGAATATCATCGAAAAAGGAAGTATTCAAAGGCTCTGTTTGGAGTACGCTATGTAATAGATATCGTCTTAAGGTTTCCAAGCATATAAATAACACTAAAATCCGAGTTATAACGAAGAAGTTATGACCATTCTAAGTTTTCCGACAAAAACCGGCAATACGAAGTTACGTAAAAACTCGAATCGGAGATCGAGTGACTTTTCGCCGGAATGACCTAAACGAGAATCGAAGGTCTCGTCAATGGTATTTCAGCGGTAAAAAGTCTGGCAAAAACCGACGTCAGATAAAGAAGTTATGAGTTTTTAAATAAATTCCTTAATCACGTCATTTAAATAAATAAATAATAAAAATAATTTCATAATTTGCCAATGGAATCAAAACGAAAGTTGTAGATCTTAGTCTCACCTACGCGTGGATATAAAGAACGTCGAAAACGGAGTTTGTATGAAGCAGATATGAATTTTAGAAGTTTATTTAAAATAAATATAAAAATAAATAAAAACTCTTGGTAATATTCGAAGGGGAGTCAGCAGATAGGACCAGAGTACGCCCTGCGTACCCTCATACGCCCCGCGTACTCAAATCAAGGGCTCCGAACTGTCCACGTCGCTCCGATGTTTCGACCGAGGATGCGCTCATGCATGACGCATGAGTACGCAGCGCGTACTCTAGTACGCCCCGCGTACCGAGGCTTCCCAGACCACTATAAATAGAGATGTGAGGGTCTCCGGAAAAATTGCTCATTTCTTCTCGTTTCTCTTGCGTTTTGCCTCGTTTTCCATGCCCGTTCAAACCCGAAGCCCTAGTCATTTTTACTCAAGTCCCGAGAGTCGATTTTACTCCCGAGATTCCCGAGAATCCCGAGAAAGATCCGCTTCCCGAGACGAAACTTTGCCCGGTTTTCTGCTCGCTTTCTTCAAACTTTCAAGTGAGTTCATACCCCTTCAAACACACTTTAAATATATTTTAAATGCTTTTATACTCTTTTAGGGGGGGGGGGGGGGGAATACAAGTAAACATACGGTTATTATCGTGTATTTCATAATATTTCACTTACTCATTTTTATCAAATGAATCACTTATGATTTAGTACTGCTATGTGAAAACTCTTGTCATACTTTACATGCATTAGATTTATACAAAGTATTTAATAATTCCAAAGTATCCTTCATTACTAAACCGTTTTATACATTCTAAAAACTTATGATTTATGCTTTGTCAAACATTGTGAAAAAGGATAAACTTTGCACACAAAACTATTACTTTAATACAGACTTAGTTGAGAATCCATGAGATACGTACATCTTCAACTACTGCCTTTTTATTAGAAGGTATCGCTACAAGTCATGTCTATAACCAGAATCTCCCGTTCGGAGAACGTGTCAAATGTGTATAGATCTATACGGGAAGTCATGATCCCGCGCCCTGACTGTTAAGCTACAGTCCTTCCTTTGGGGTGACAGTTTGTCATAATGCTACGACGCCTGAAGAACGTCGCAACAGGCATATTATGTTTAGTATGGTTATAAAACTCATCAGATATACAATTATTATAGTGTTATGTTTTTATGAACGAGTAGCTATTAAATCTATTCTTCATCTAACAAGTGCGATCTTCGTATAGCTTTATTATATAAAACTATGACACAACTTTCAAGCACGTCGGTTGCTTGCGATTTTCGGTCGTAGAGGCTGCCAGTTATGTTAGGAAAATAAGGGTTTTTCTTGTACACAAAACAAACAACTAATAGGAAAATAAGGGATTTTCCTGGTGCAATTACTTACCACTTATGACACGAACATTCATATGCATTTCATACTTTTATAAGAAAATAAGGGTTTTTCTTGGAAAATACAGCAAGTCTTATCTCAACTGTTAGGGAAAATATGGGATTTTCTAGATCTAATACATTCATTTTCAACACAACAAATCATAACTCTTTACATTTGAAACACTGCGTTTTCTGGAAAACATATACGAACTTTCGAATGGCGTACATTTTCTCAAAACACTACTCATGAACTCACCAACTTAATTGTTGACACTTTTTCTTTGAAATAACTTCTATTCTCAGGGAACCGCTAAGCAGGTTTGGAAATCAACTTTTGGAGATTAACGTGCTGACGTTAATTACTTCTTTTGAAAGATGTTATTGTATTTAACTTTTGAACATCTAACGAATACAATTATGTAAACATTTTGGAAACTTTAATATATATGGTGGTGTGTACTTTCCTTTTTATGAACTGTTATGATACTGAATATGACGTCCTCCACCCCCGAACGTTTCCACCGTTCTGGTTTGGGGGTGTGACAGATTGGTATCAGAGCATTGTTTATAGTGAATTAAGTATATCAAAACCATTTTGGTATACAACTATAAACACAACTCGGTAAAAACACTCTGAGTAAGAGTCATACTTTTAAAAATTAAATTTATTTAGTTTTTGTAAAGTAGGCATGCATTCATTTCATACTAATAACATGGTCAGTATCATAATTAAAACAATATAGAAGTATTATAAATAAGTTGTGCAGTGCAAGTATGCCTTGGGACATGTAATCGGAACTGGGAAGAATATAGCCTGATCAACTATATTTGTCCAAGAGCCGACTAACGTATGCCAAGGAGTGGTTGCAATGGACAAAAAATTTAAAACTTACCAAAAGCATATCGTTAAAGAATACTAAGGGTGTATTCAACTGCCTTCAACCCTTAAACTTAAAGAGTAAATTCCATGTGCTTTAGCTTATAGTCAATTCTTAACCCTATTCTTGTATAGACTCAAATGGCTGGATTCCATCACCCCGGTGACCCCTACTACCTTAACCAAAGTAATGGAGAAGGGATAGAGAGTGATCCTGAAGGAGGAATGCTAGAAGGATCAGACTCAGATCCCGAGAACAATAACCTACCCTTAACGACTCCAATTCAAAATCCTAATCCTCGACCGGAATTTCATGGCTCGACGCCCCTTTGGGCAACTTACTTGGATAGGTGGAGCCGCGATCAGGATCAACCCCTTCCATTCAACGGAGACCGAAGCTTCTACAACCTAAGCAAGGGAGGCTCAGCAGACGGAGCCCTTCCTATATTGGTTCGTCGGATTTCTCGCATTGGTGAGCAAGGACGGTCGACCCTCCATCGAACTGAGGAAAATGATGCGAACACTGGAGTCAACACAGTTCACATCCGAACGTTAGGATTAGCTCACGGGAGAATCGTAAATCGTAATGAAGCGTTACAGAGAGAGCTAACAGCAACTCAAACCGAAGTGATAGAACTTTGGGCACGCCAGGCAAGACATGATCTACGTATGCTCGAGATGGAGCGTCAGTTGGCAGAATCTAAAGCCCGTGTAGCCAGCTCGCGTAACAAATAAAACCTGTCTGACTTCCAAAATTTTGTCATAGCATAAGACCTCGGATAAAGTCCTTACTTTTCTTAACCTTGTAATCGGAGACCTTTAGATAGGTCAAAATTTTGCTAACTACAAAATGTAACGTACCATGTTTTATAATATATGATGTATTTCCTTTATTGAACCCTTTTGCATACCCCTCAAATTCATGAGTTTATCTACTCTCCTCATGAGTCGAACTCAAAACCCTATTCAGGGGTAAGCCAAACTTCTAATATAGCAAATCACTAATGCGCGACTTTCGAATCATTAAAACTTATAGTTTTTCATGTTATTTCCTTATCAGAACAATGTCTCCTCGTAGATCAGCACGTAGAAACGCAACCCCACCACCTCCTCAATATGACTCCAACATAGTGTAATCTGCTATCGCTGCGGCAGTAACAGCTACACTGTCTCAAGAAAACTTTAGTGGCGCAGCAAGGACTGGAAATAATCAACTTACCAACGCAACCCCATTCCTACAATTGGACACCGCCACTCTGCAAGCTACAGTTATAGCCACAGTGACAGCCATTATAGCGTACAATAACTCTGTCAACTCAGTCAGGGAAGGAAACGGTATCAAAAATCCTAATCAGAGAAACAATCGAAGCCACCTACCAGTAGCTACCTACAAGAATACCGCAAGGTGCGAACATAAGAACATGAAACGAAAACCCTGGAGCAAGAGGGGAGGCAAATCAACTCAAAGAAATGCCAAAAAGCAATCAACAAACCATAGCCCTACACCCAAAAAGTCGTACAACGGCAACCGGCCTAAGTGCAACCGATGCAACTTTCATCATCACGGATCCTGCCGTGAAATGTATTGCGTTAGGTGCAATAGAAAGGGACACATCGTCCGCTACTACAGAGAACTAGCCCAACCAACTGCTCTAGCCACAAATGTAGGAGTAGACCGCGCTTGTTATGAGTGCGGAGTAACGGGACACTTCCGAAGGGACTGCCTGGAGTCAAGCATCATGAATGCTGGTGGAGAAGGCCAAGTATTCGCAATGGGCCAAGAGGAGGCTATTGCAGACCCCACGGTTATTCTGGGTACATTTCTCCTTGATAACTTATTTACATACATTCCATTTGATAGTAGGGACACAGAGGAGTTCCGTGAGTCACAAGTTTAAAAATCTACTCGAACAAACACCCTAATCACTAAACAAAACTTTCATAGTAGTAATAATAGAGATAGACTAAAAAGCATTGAAAACACATACGTAGAATGCCCTATCCCACTAACGAACGTCTTACCATGAGAAGTACCGACATTGGCATTCGACGTGGATGGGTGTGGCCCTACCCATACCAGTTCCATGTGTTATAAAGGACCCTTTCACTTTAACCATCGACTAACGAAACTCGATCGATTTATAATGACAAAGCCCACACAAACCCCAATTGGTTTCTAGTTTCAAAACCCCGAAGTACTCATATGAGGAATCTTTACAACCTTCCTGTAGTATCCCCCAACAAATCATTTAGAAATACCACGCATGCAACAAGTCAAATCCAAGCCCAGAAACTAGTAGTGAATTCAACCATGAACTCCAAAACGTAGCTACCCTAATGCATCGAGTGAATATGCTAACATTTAGAAGAACATAAGTAATTAAACCCAAAACCACACGATCCCGATCAATCGAAGTGATAGGCGGAGTAATGAAGGTCCGCTGAAACACGCACATTAGGATCTAGATTCATAAAGAAACAAGTGGAAACTCCTGCAGAACGCCTTAGGAAGCAATTTCCAAGGTGGGGTATTGAGGAAGGCACTCGTGTCCACTTAACGCTGGCTAAACACCTCACCCCCGCCACTAAAGTTAGCACTAGCCAGTCATGCCGCCAAGGCGAGGAGATAAGGGCACCTCAAGAAGGATTGCCCTATCACAAAGAGTTCTGGCATAGACGGTAGGATTCTCAGGACCACAGTTGCAGGAGGACCTACTCCAAACCCACATTAATGTAGTTTAGACGTTTCGTAGTAACAGACCTATAAACCATCCAAAACAAGTGCAGCCAGTGCCTTGTCTTTAGCGGAATCCCGGCAGTATAGGGATACTCATACTGCGTATACTTGCCTTTGTAGTATACCTTATTCGCATCAATAGTCTTGTAGTAGTCTAAGGTACTGTAACTCTATTGATGGTTGCATGGTTGTGTTTTTTCGGTAAGCGTCTTATGTTCAAATCTAATGTCTTTAAGTTTCCTTATGATTCCGACATTATCATACGACTTGATTCAATTTGATTCTCACAAAAACAGTTTCATACGTACACCTCTATCTTCGAAATCGCCTTTACAGCGAAGCCGTCATATCAGAACACCAATTACTCATGAATGGAGTACCTCATAATTCTTTCCCTCTCCGAAGAAATCCCTGAAGTGCCACTCGTACAGTACGTCAAGTTCAAATCTAAAGATCCATACGGTTGATCTGTTACTGATGAATGTATACGTAGGGGTGATATATAATCAAGGTTCTACAGGTTTAGAATTGACAATTCCACTTTAACTTCTTTTTCCTCAATAGGATGTGAGCTTAAAGAAGAATCAGTTATTCGACTACCTTTTCATTCTTAATTATATACAACTTGTATACACGAGATTTTGATCGTGGAACCATGTATGAATTTCTAATATGAACTTCAGGACGGAGACTGCCTAAGACTATGAGTGATCGTGCTGCCATACAAATAAACTTAGAAGCTCAACACATGCCCCTTTCTGTCGATTGGTACAAGATGTACTACTCTCACAATCCACAAAAACATTCAACATACGTTCGACCAAGAAGAGTTATCATGCCAGTGAAGTCAAACGAAGGAAGCAAAGTCGTATCTCGATAGTGAAAGGTTCGCTGGAATGCCAAGCGAGGAACCAGATTCAATTAAGAACATGGGGAGCAAATAAAACTTCTATTCGTAGCATGAACTCTAATTTCGAGACGAAATTCCCTCTAACGGGGGGATGATGTAACAACCCGTCATTTCAGGTCCTTGAAATTCGAGTCTTGTAACCTCTTTGAAAAAGTAATTAGAATATCATCAAAAAATGAAGTATTCAAAGGCTCTGTTTAGAGTATGCTATGTAATAGATATCGTCTTAAGGTTTCCAAGCATATAAAGAACACTAAAATCCGAGTTATAACGAAAAAGTTATGACCATTCTAAGTTTTCCGACAAAAACCGGCAATACGAAGTTACGTAAAAACTCGAATCGGAGATCGAGCGACTTTTGGCCGGAATGACCTAAATGAGAATCGAAGGTCTCGTCAATGGTATTTCAGCGGTAAAAAGTCTGGCAAAAACCGACGTCAGATAAAGAAGTTATGAATTTTTAAATAAATTCCTTAATCACGTCATTTTAATAAATAAATAATAAAAATAATTTCATAATTTGTCAATGGAATCTAAACGAAAGTTGTAGATCTTAGTCTCACCTACGCGTGGATATAAAGAACGTCGAAAACGGAGTTCATATGAAGGAGATGAATTTTAGAAGTTTATTTAAAATAAATATAAAAATAAATAAAAACTCTTGGTAATATCCGAAGGGGAGTCAGCAGATAAGACCAGAGTACGCCCTGCGTACCCTCGTACGCCCCGCGTACTCAAATCAAGGGCTCCGAACTGTCCACGTTGCTCCGATGTTTCGACCGAGGATGCGCTCATGCATGACGCATGAGTACGCAGCGCGTACTCTAGTACGCCCCGCGTACCGGGCTTCCCAGACCACTATAAATAGAGATGTGAGGGTCTCCGGAAAAATTGCTCATTTCTTCTCGTTTCTCTTGCGTTTTGCCTCGTTTTCCATGCCCGTTCAAACCCGAAGCCCTGGTCATTTCTACTCAAGTCCCGAGAGTCGATTTTACTCCCGAGATTCCCGAGAATCCCGAGAAAGATCCGCTTCCCGAGACGAAACTCTGCCCGGTTTTCTGCTCGCTTTCTTCAAACTTTCAAGTGAGTTCATACCCCTTCAAACACACTTTAAATATATTTTAAATGCTTTTATACTCTTTTAGGGGGGGGGGGGGGAATACAAGTAAACATACGGTTATTATCGTGTATTTCATAATATTTCACTTACTCATTTTTATCAAATGAATCACTTATGATTTAGTACTGCTATGTGAAAACTCTTGTCATACTTTACATGCATTAGATTTATACAAAGTATTTAGTAATTCCAAAGTATCCTTCATTACTAAACCCTTTTATACATTCTAAAAACTTATGATTTATGCTTTGTCAAACATTGTGAAAAAGGATAAACTTTACACACAAAACTATTACTTTAATACAGACTTAGTTGAGAATCCATGAGATACGTACATCTTCAACTACTGCCTTTTTATTAGAAGGTATCGCTACAAGTCCTGTCTATAACCAGAGTCTCCCGTTCGGAGAACGTGTCAAATGTGTATAGATCTATACGGGAAGTCATGATCCCGCGCCCTGACTGTTAAGCTACAGTCCTTCCTTTGGGGTGACAGTTTGTCATAACGCTACGACGCCTGAAGAACGTCGCAACAGGCATATTATGTTTAGTATGGTTATAAAACTCATCGGATATACAATTATTATAGTGTTATGTTTTTATGAACGAGTAGCTATTAAATCTATTCTTCATCTAACAAGTGCGATCTTCGTATAGCTTTATTATATAAAACTATGACACAACTTTCAAGCACGTCGGTTGCTTGCGATTTTCGGTCTTAGAGGCTGCCAGTTATGTTAGGAAAATAAGGGTTTTTCCTGTACACAAAACAAACAACTAATAGAAAAATAAGGGATTTTCCTGGTGCAATTACTTACCACTTATGACACGAACATTCATATGCATTTCATACTTTTATAAGAAAATAAGGGTTTTTCTTGGAAAACACAGCAAGTCTTATCTCAACTGTTAGGGAAAATATGGGATTTTCTAGATCTAATACATTCATTTTCAACACAACAAATCATAACTCTTTACATTTGAAACACTGCGTTTTCTGGAAAACATATACGAACTTTCGAATGGCGTACATTTTCTCAAAACACTACTCATGAACTCACCAACTTAATTGTTGACACTTTTTCTTTGAAATAACTTCTATTCTCAGGGAACCGCTAAGCAGGTTTGGAAATCAACTTTTGGAGATTAACGTGCTGACGTTAATTACTTCTTTTGAAAGATGTTATTGTATTTAACTTTTGAACATCTAACGAATACAATTATGTAAACATTTTGGAAACTTTAATATATATGGTGGTGTGTACTTTCCTTTTTATGAACTGTTATGATACTGAATATGACGTCCTCCACCCCCGAACGTTTCCACCGTTCTGGTTTGGGGGTGTGACAGCTATGTTCGTTGGGAAGAACAAAAATCAAAAGATCATTATGTTTTTGTTCAAGGTGGAAGATGTTAAGAGATATATAAATACACAATACACGAGTCTACTTTTGCACAAGGAATATAGTTGGTGATAAGGCTGAGATTCGAAGAGTACTTCATCAAGTAACGAAGATGCTAATGACTCAGGATTTGACATTTCTCACAAAGGGGGAGAATGTAGGGTTCGAAATATATTATGAGATGTCGAAGTGACTTTTTCAAGCATATTGCAACAAGTATCAAACAAACAAGCCTAGGCTCTGATACCACTGAAGGGTTTTGAGCATTCTAACACTTCCTAAGTGTACATGCAACCCTAATAAACCTTGGATCTATGTTTGTCTAAGATACATGCAAATAATTAATTTTCCAAGGCTTATATCCTAACTAGCATGGCATGGGGAACTTGAATCAAATAAAGCTAGTAGAAACACTTACCTTGTAGTTGAAGTTGATTGCTTGGAGTTCTTGAGCCTAGCACCAATAATGTGGATGCCTCAAATGAAAGTCACAAATCACCACAAACTTGGAACTTTGAGAGAATAGTCACCACTTCTTGAAATCGGCCCTCAACTCCACAAGTGTCAACTAGTGTGATTTCAAGAACCAAAGCCTCCTTTATATAGTGTGGTGGATTAGGGTTACATCCATGTAAACCCTAATACCCATGTCTCTTCATTTCCATGAGATCCATGGGTTAAAGCTCCATGGAGTATCCATGGACTTCTCCATCCAAGCCTAGCCCATTCCAAATAAGCATAAGCCCACACTATATAAATATAGAAGCCCATATTTAATTAGTAATATCTTTGATCACTAAATTAATCCTAGATTAATTATAGATCACTACTAATTAAATAATATGATCTTATATTAATATATTAGAACTTATAATATATTAATAAATCATAACTTGTACTATTCTCAAATATTATCCATAAAGTGTTCGGGTGAAGTGCAACCCAAATGGACCATGCCGGGTCGGGTCAAGTATATACCAAATATAGTTATGGATTTAGACACTATATCCAACAATCACTAGATGACCAATACACTTCTACATTCCAAGAATCTATAGTGACAAAGGCCTTTTCACTCGATGCTAGCTCTTGTGCACGAAGAGCATTGTAAGAAGAGTCTTTCACCTTTTTTTGGGAGGAACATCACCACAATAGTCCTTAGCGTAGTGGTTTCCGAGACCACACATGTGACACACAATCTTGGGATTGGCTGAAGTCAAAATTTCTTGAGGTTTCAAGGAACGATTCAAAATGTTTGGTCGATAAGTTGGTTGGTTTTCAATAGGTTTGGGGTTAGGTTAAGGATTTTTTTGGGGAGGAGCTTCAAATTTGTTCGAACGAGGTTTTTGATTTGGATTCCATGGTCTCATGTATTTTATAGATATAAGATCAAACTCTTATTAGAAACGATGTTCGACATCTACAAATTAAGGATCAAGGTTTTCTTCATATGGGAAGTTCAGAGTTGGTAGAACAGTTTCAGTAAGTTGAGCAGGTAGAACAGGTGGGACAGCTCTGAATGGATCTAAGACAAATACGTTCGAAAGAATTGGATTGAAAGAAATGACGAGAGCGAGAGGACCTCCAGAGAGTTATCTTAAGGTTTACGTAACATTTGACCCGTGACTTTACAATTCGACTAAAAACTGATAGTGATTTAATTTCTTTAGAGATAAATTACTCTAAAGACAGGACTTGACATTTCCCCATCCTCTCCCGAGACTGTTGATCACCTTGAGATTATACTCCAGAGGATTTTGGACAACACCATGTGCAGTCATGATGTTCACCATGATTTTTTATCGAATTGATGCAAAGGCAACAGATTCACCAGGGGTGGTAGCGAAGGTATCAAAGTCGCTCACCACGGACGCTTGATGCTTGTCCTTTATGTTTTCCAATCCTTCAAACAAATCTTGAAGTGTGTCCCATATCTACTTGGTAGAGAGATGGTGGAACACCAAAAACCATTTCAGTAAATGCAATCTGATATGCATTTATTTTCTCAACATTTTTTGTAGTTAGTGGTGTCGGACGGAGCTCATCTTGGCCTATCATAGTAGCAGCAGCATCTATGACTGTTTTCCTAACAGGAACATGTGTACCTTCTTTCACTGACCTCCATATTTCTTCAACTTTTTCTTTGCCAACCAAAAATCACTCCATTCTAACTTATAGTGATCATACTCTTCGAAAACTAGCAATGGGGCATGCGATCAGTAACCCATGTTATTTGCAATTTTCATTAAATACATTTGTTGAGATTGATTAGAAGCAGTCAATGATGTTTAGATATTAGAGTTGAAGTGTTATATAAAATAACCTTTATCCTAAATACAAAAATAATTGAGATACCAAGGTAATCTTCAACCAACTAAAATTTGTTCTTATCGATTGAAAGGACAACCACTATGTTTCTTCACCACAGAACATATATCATCTTGAAAATGGACATGAGCTCGGAATGAATAAGGGTCACTATTCATGCACTAACAATCTCCCCTTAAGTGGCCTTAGAAGTACATAATATTTTACACATTATCTTCAAAAGCAAATAGATAGCCAGTTTTCAACCAGTTTCTTACTTCGATGTCCTGGCAATAATCTTCTGAAGCACACTAGTGAAAACAAAGTGATTTTTCACAGCTCTGAAGAACTCATTCTTCTCTGAATTCTTTTTCTTCTAGATGTAACCAAGTTTAGGTTCGGCGATTGGACCTTCATCTAACAAGTAGATTTCTTCTGACGAGGTGTCAACTAGAGCAAGGAGCTTGTCAGCTTTGAACAGTGGAGCAAATTCGATATCTGATCGTCAGAAATCAGCAATGTTGTCTTTTAGAAAACTAAATGTTGCATTTAAGGCTCCAAAGCTTAGTTCGTTAACTTATTTGTCTTTAAGAAGATCTCCAACCGTAAGTACACCGTTCGAATTAATGGTTGGGAAATCTGCATCTGAGATCGTGATCCTTTTATGAGTGTTTTGATAAATCTAGTAGTTGTGGAGGAGGCAATCTAGTCAAAAAAAAATTTAACACTTTCATTCCATATCCACGTGAGTGATCCTCTTTTTTTACAACACTTGTTTTCCTGGAAGTGTATTAGTGGCATAAAAAGTGTTCAAACTTTCTCTTTCTATCGTTTCAGCATCTTCATTCAGATGTAGTAGAGAGAACTTGATATAGAATTCCATATATGGTGATCTCACCAAATCAAGTTGATTAGCATCCAAGATTGGAAGATCATAGCTCATACAAGGCACCACGTGATTCCAATGCAAGATCCCATGAGGACAGAGAGGAGAAATTCCGAAGAAAGGGTTAGGTGAACCCTTTAGAGGTTGTAGTTTGAGACTTTCTTCAATAGTTGGATTGATTTGATCCTATGGCCAGCCCTCAGACTTTTTCGACGACTTCATCAGGCTAATAGCCTCAAACGAAATTACCTTGAATCTTTCTTTAATAGGCAGTCCAGGTGTTACTAAAGTTAACGGATGAGTCGCAAGAGTCACAAGTACCTCAGAAAATGGTAGGACCAATTCCAGTGTCGGGAGGCTGTCATCTTTTTGGATTGGGGAACCTTGATCAATTTTAACAATTTTAGGAGAAGGAACAAAAAGGAATTTATATTGAGTAACTCAAAACGTGTTACTAGTGAGCTTCATTTTTAGCTTTTCCATTTCTCTGCTGCATTTAAACGTGTTGACAAGATTGGATGGCCAAGAAACTGAGGACTATTTTTTATTTTCTTGGTCTGAAAAAATTCTTTCAAAAGGGGGTTCCTTTCTTTCGAAAGGTAAAGCTAGCACTGCTTTCACCATTTCCCTATCATCATCACGTTCCCATTCCATTCCTTCATCTACCTCACTTTCTCTCTTTTCACCAGTCACCAGGAGTTCAACTTCATCTTTATTTCCATCTGTTAGCTCATCTCGAGTCAAAATTCTAAGCATGGTTTCCAGTAAGTCATCATTTATCCCCCTCTTGTAGGGTAAGCCCTTGCTTCCGATTCAAGCAATGCATTAGACATTATATCACTTATCTTTTCAAACACCCCTTGGAAGATCAGATTGATTTGCTTGGAGAGTTTTTCATAGATATCCGAAGTCGGAGCCTAAGCCTTGAGAGTATCAAGAGTTTCATCCATAACAAGAATGACTTCATCGAACTTGTAATTTGAAATGTCCACAAAGTGTTGAGAAGAACGAATTACCTTGATTAGATCTTGTTGCATTATCATGTTCATCCCATCTTTCTATCGGATCTCCTTCTATGATCGTGGAATTTTTTTTCATGACGGACATGAGTCTGCTTGATGAGCTCATTGGTAGCATAGATCATATTGTCAAAATCTTGAACATTATAGAAGTGGTGGAAATGTGGTGATTGAGGTTGTCCTTGTATCTTTGCTTGGATTCTTCTAAAATATGTCTCAATCAGAGAGAGATGATTTGATATAATGGGTTTGGCCTATCAAGTTTCGAGGGAACAAAATTCATTATCCCAGAAAGAGATTTGATCACCAAATCGATTTATGAGTCAAGCACTTTGACTTTGGTATTGACATTGTCGATCTTTGAATCAACTTTATCAACATTGTATTGAACTTCAAAAGAAAAAGGATCAACAATTTGTTCGTCATAGGATCATGTGTCTAAGCTGCATCCTTCGTATATCTCATCATTATCATCATCATCCAAATTATCAACACCTTTAGTATAATCACCATCCTTTTTGTAGTATCATCATCATCTCCACGATCCATCTCTATAGATGATGACTGGTGGTCAAGATCAATCGGTGGTTTGGAGGAAGAGGCTTGAAGAAATAAAAAGTTTGACATAGAGGGATGAAGGTTTGAAAAATCAACTCGAGTGTAAGAAAATTCGATATATACATCAACATCATCATGGTCATCGTGAGGAGGATCATCTGAGATAGGATTGGTAACAGGAAATTCTCATGTGGCTTGATTGTCTTTTAGAGGAGGCTCATCCAAAATTGGCATTGATTCGGGCACATCTCCTTTTGTAATCTCCTTATCTTCACGTTTCGATGGATCATCTGCTTAACCGGGAACATCATCGATTTGTGACTGGACTGATCTGTGACAACCCGAAATTTCTATCTTGTAAAGCCATTGAATTTTTTTTAATCAAAAGTCAGACTTGTTTCTTCTATCTTTTAACATTATTAAGGGCCTGTTTGAGTGCTCTAATCCTTAAGTATGATTTTCCTTCATTTTTCTTCACTTCTCACATTTTCAAGTCAAGAACACTCATTTCTCTCTCAAGTATCATCAAGAACACATCCATTTCGCGTCAAAGTTATAATTGATTCTTTCATTATTAGTTGATATCCTCTTGATCAAGTAAAACCCTATGATTTCATCTGTGAATTCATCTCTTTTTGGGGTTAGATCTTCGAATCATCAAGAACACCAAGAACACACACTAGTTCATTGGGCCATAAGCACTGCTTCAAGCTTCCAAATCGTAAGTATCCTTTCTATATACTTGTTATCCATTAGAAGCACGTGATTAACATCCAGGAATCAACCATTTTAGCATGAACATCAAGACTTTACACTCGTAAACTCTTCATATGGCCGTAAACCCTTCATGTCATGGTCGTGAACACCCCTTGGCCGTAAACACACCCTCGAGTGGCATGAACACCTTTTGTACAAGCATATGTGATTGTAACACTTCATTCCAAGTGTTCCCTAGTCCCTAAGGTTGTTCCGTCACATCATTAATTGTTATATACACTAGTTATATACATATATGTGTCATTATATGCTTAATAGGACCCGTTTGTGCTCGACACTTCACTCGACACTTTGCATCCTATATCGATCTTACATTCGAATCACTCACTACAGGTGAGTTCATACCCCTAAACTTATATTTTAAATGATTTTAAATGCTTTTATAGGGGGAATACAAGTAGAAAATATTATAGTTATAGTATGAATCACATGTGATGTATAACTATCAAACAAGTCGATTTCTTATACTTCAAAACTGTGTTATCAAAACAAACTATTTCAAAGCATTTTATAAACTAACATCATGTCCTCAATAACCATTCAAATGGTTAAAACTCTTTTGTATGCAAAACTCTTTGTCAAACTCTTTTAAACTTATATATTGTCAAAACCATGTCTATATATATATATATATATATATATATATATATATATAGTTATATAAATAAGGTTGAAAGGGCTTACGACTGATAACTCACTTTATTTCATCTTCCTTGTTTGGTTGAGGACTTAGGGTATCGGTTGTTTGTCTGAGTGTCGTTTGAATCTTAATTATATATTATGTATATGTATGTAGATATAAAAGTCCTTCCAACCAGTTCAATACCTTTGGGTAGCAAAGGTGTACAAAGATGATTAGTCATTCAAACAACAGTACTAGTAAACTACAATAGGTATAGTGTAGAGGATTACTACTTACTATTTCTAGAACAATGAAACACACAAGATTGATTTCATACATGAGTCAGTTCATACTATAACGAGCAACAGAAAGAACATACTATACACTAGAATAGAAAGAACATATTATACACTAGAACAGAGAGAGCATGCTATACACTAGAATAGAGAGAACATACTATACACTAGAACAGAGAGAACATACTATACAAATACAAGAACAATATAACACTAATGTGAGCCACTACTTCATGGCATGACAATATACTACTGTGTCACGTTTTGTAACCAGGTTCTCCTAGAGGGAGAGCATGAATTTATGTATAGATCTATACGGGATTGACCATACTACACCTTGCTGCTAGCTACAGTGGGACGTGCAGGTCTATGGGTGATGAATGTCATACCACTTCGACATCGTTGATCATCGTGTTTTACTATTCAATCAAGTATGGTTATTGATGGGTTTTATGCATAAGAACAATCCTATGTGCTCATACAAACCCTAATGATTAGATATAGGTTTCTCTATTGTACATGCTTTGAATCCAAGACTTACAACCCTAGATCCATCATATAAAATTCGAAATTAACATCATAAGAACATATCTAAGTGTATACTTGTTCCAAATAGCTTAAAAAACTTGTAGCCTTCTTGATCTTGAGCTTAGACTCACAATTGTAACTCCTCTAATGGTTCACAAAACCCACAAGCAAGAAGGCAATATGAGAGAGGGTGAGAGATGCTAAAATCGGCCCTAGGGTTCTCTTGGAATGAAGTGTAGCCGATTTTCATAGCCTAGGGGTTTTATTTATACTGCATGCTGCTAGTGTTTCAGTCTAAACCCTAATGGAGAGCTTAATCACCAAGCAGCCCAAGGAACCTTCTAGATTAGGGACTTGGACGAAAATATCATGGATCCCCATCATAATTTCGTTCCCCCACCCCCCTTAGTCCATTAGGTTTCCCATCCTAAAACTCAGCTATCATACATTTAACAGTTTATGCCCCTTTATTCAATTAATCTCTTTTAGTCACCAAATTAATTCCCAATTAATTTATGACCAATACTAATTAAATAAATATGATTTATCCTTTAATATATTATTCTCATAATATATTAATAAACCATAATATTCTCTCTCTCTCTCTCTCCTTAAATTACCTTGTCAAGTTGCTTTGGTGAAGGCAACCCAAAAGGACCATGCACAAACGGGTCAAGTACATACCATATATAGTTACGGGCTTAGACACTAATCTAACAGTCTCCCACTTGGATAAGTCTAGTAACTATATCTCATATATGTCTTCAAAATCCGATTAGCAATCGTAGCTCTTATACTTTGGAGTCAACTCAGATCAGCAAACTGTCCTTCAGATAAGGGATCATATAATCCTCTGTTCTAGATAGCATGTTGACGATGCTTATCGTCAGGCATTTTTTCCTCGATTACTAATTTGTTTGACATAAAATATAGTTGAATATGTCAACTTCATTCTGACCGGGCCCAGCACATAAGTCAAACCAAATCATCAAGTGGCCAAGATATCGCCTTTATTCTCATAGAATAAAAGGAACAGATTAACTTCAACTCATACGCATCTATTATTTAGTAATTGAATCGTGCACAACAATGTGTTTTATAACATCAAGTTACTAATGCGTTTACACATTATCAATGCATAACCAACCAGCAAATAATAACCATATCTCTAAGTTTTAAGACTATATGATATTATCGCTTTGCGCTCACTTAAGGTAAAACACCACGAAGTGATACTAGCAAACGCGGGTTTATTCCAATGCTCAAATCATTTTCATAAGCACTCATGAACTTTGCAGCAAACCTTTGCTAGGACCAAAACCTTTTAGACAATCTACAAACAATTCATGACAGTCTTCATTCACATCTACTTCCAAAATATGAACAACTGTGGACTGTTCGAATAATCTTATTATTCAGGAAGTCAAAACACGCAAAATTGAAACAATAGATAAATAACCAACACAAGATAGTAGCTTTACTCATAAATAACACAACTTTATTTATTCATCAAATGTTAAGTACAAAATGTTTATTACATGTTTCCTATCTAATCCAAATTTATATCATCCTTCAACCCAATGCTCCTAGCGTGCTGCAAGTGTTTGACCCTACTCAGTCCCTTCGTAAGGGGATCTGGTGGATTTTCTTCTGATGATACCCTCTTAACAACGAGGAGTCCCTCTTCCACCCGATGTCTGATAAAATGGTATTTTCTATCTATATGTCAAGATCTACCATGATCTCCTGGCTCCTTGGTTAAGGCAACTGCTCCTTCATTATCACAGAAAATTTCCATCGGCTCCTTTATGGATTGCATAACTCCAAGGTCTCCAATGAATTTCTTCAACCATATAGCCTCCTTTGACACTTCGCTCGCTGCAATATATTCTGAATCGCACGTTGAGTCAGCCACGGTCACTTGCTTGGAACTTTTCCAAGTCATTGGTCCTCCGTTTAGGGTAAAGACCCAGCCTGACTGCGATAGGTAATTATCCTGATCCGTCTGAAAATTAGTGTCACTGTACCCTCGTACCCTTACGTCATCACTCCCACTGAGGACTAGAAACCATTCCTTGGTCCTTCACAGGTACTTAAGAATATTCTTTACTGCAATCCAATGAGCTCTACCAAGGTTCCCCTGATATCTGCTGACCATGCTCAAGGCGAACGTCACATCAGGACGACTACAAGTCATAGCATACATGATAGAGCCTATTGCGGAAGCGTACGGTACTCGTCTCATATAAGCTATCTCTGCCTCTGTACTCGGGCTCTAAGTCTTACTCAGCTTGGTATTGCTTTGGATTGGCAACTCCCCTTTCTTGGAATTTTCCATACTAAAACGCTTTAGTACTTTATCCAATTATGTATCCTGACTGGGTCCTATCAGTCGCTTTTCTCTATTTCTTACTATCCATATTCCCAGAATATAAGCGACCTCTCCGAGGTCCTTCATAGAGAAACATTTCCCAAGCCAGGACTTGACCTCCTGCAAGGTTGGGACGTCGTTTCCTATGAGTAGTATGTCATCGACATACAATACGAGGAAGCTCACCACACTCCTACTGGCTTAGACATATACACAAGATTCATCTTCGCTTCGCAGAAAGCCAAACTCTTTAACTTTCTCGTCAAAACAAAGATTCCATCTGCGAGACGCTTGTTTCAATCCATAAATGGATTTCTCAAGCTTGCATACTCTATTTGGATGTTTCGCATCAACAAAACCCTCTGGCTAATTCATGTAAACATCCTCAGCCAACTTTCCATTAAGGAAAGCGGTTTTCACGTCCATCTGCCATATTACATAATTATGAAACACAACTATTACGAGCATTACTCTAATAGACTTTATCTTCGCAACTGGTGAGAAGCTCTCATCATAGTCAACTCTGGGAGTTTGAGTAAAGCCCTTCACAACCAATCACGCTTTATAAATATGCACTTTCCCACCCATGTCCATCTACTTCTTGAAGATCTACTTGCACCCGACTGTCTTACGACCCGGTACATTGTCAACCAAATTCTAAACTTGGTTGTCGTACATGGACTGAATTTCACTGTCCATCGCCTCTTTCCATTTAGCAGACTCCGGGCCTGCCATGGCTTCCTTGTAGCTGCTAGGTTCGTCCAAAACCATTAGTGTTTCATCACTAATAAACGTATTCTCTTCACTAGTAATATGAAAACCATAAAACTGGGGTTGAATACTAACTCTACTAATACGTCTAAGAGGCAAGGACTCGTCAACGGGCTCAACAGGAGTTTCCTCCTCAAGTTGAGTGCCAGCATCAGAGGTTCCTTCATCTCTTTGATCTTGAATCTCTTCAAGTTCAATTTGCCTCGCAATGTCTTCTTGGCTAATCAATTCCCTTTCTCGGAAAACTCCTCTTCTAGCAACGAAGACAACATTGTCACTCGGTCTATAGAAAAGATAGCCAAAAGACTTCTACGGATAGCCGGTGAAATAACACTTCTCACTACGAGGTTCAAGCTTGTTGTGAGTCTCTCATCTTCTGAAAGCCTCACAACCCCAAACCTTAATATGTGCCAATGAGGGAGCTTTCCCTGTCCACATCTCGTGAGGAGTCTTGGTAATCTTCTTGGTGGGAACTAAGTTAAGGATATGGGCGGCAGTCTCTAAGGCATACCCCCAGAAGGCTATTGGTAACGAAGTCCGACTCATCATAGAACCAACCATGTCCAAAAAGGTCCGATTACGTCTCTCAACCACACCATTCAATTGTGGCGTCCTCGGAGGCGTCAATTGCGAAACAATTCTGCATTCTTTTAGATAGTCGTGACACTCAAGACTTAGGTACCCTCCTCCTCGGTCTGACCGAAGTATCTTGATTTTCCTGCCCAGCTGATTCTCCACTTCATTCCTGAACTCTTTGAACTTTTCAAAGGCTTCCGACTTTTGCTTGATTAAGTAGATATATCCATATCTGCTATAATCATCTGTAAAAGTCACGTAAAAGCGGCAAGCATCCCTTGTGGTGGATCTAAAGGGCCCACACACATCGGTGTGTATGGGATCCAATTGACTCTCACTCCTTTCACAAGTTCCAATAAAGGGTGACTTGGTCATCTTCCCAAGTAAACAAGATTCACACGTTTCATCATCCCTAAGGTCGAATTACTCCAACACTCCATCCTTTTGGAGTTGGGCTATGCGTTTCTTGTTGACATGGCCAAGGCGACAATGCCACAAGCATGCTTTGTCTAGGCTAGTAGACGAATCAATATTCAAAACATCATTTCCTAAATTATCAACAATCATCACAGGTTTATAAATCCCATTACAAGGTAATGCATTGAAATAAAAGACGCCATTCAAATAAACATTAATAGAACCATTGATATTATCAAAAGAATATTTGAAACCTTGTCTAAATGATCCATGAAATGAAATAATGTTTCTTGCCATATCTGGCGAATAACAACAATAATTTAAATCTATCCCTAACCCATTACTCAATACTAAAGAATAAACTCCAACTTTGGTCACAAGCGACGATCTTCTATTTCCCATAATCAGGTTCATCTTTCCATGTTCCATTTCCCTACTTCTTTTTAGGCCCTGCAAATCAGTACAAATGTGGTAACCACACCCTGTATCAAGAACCCATGAAGTAGCAAATGATGAGTTATTAGATTTAATAGAACACATACCTGCGAATGTGGGTTTAATCTTTCCATCCTTTATGTCTTACAGATACTGAGGGCCGCTTCGTTTCCAGTGGCCCTTCTGGTGGCAGTAATAGCACTTTGCTTCTTTGGGGTCAGAAGAGGGTTTGACCGAACCAGCTTTGGTTCAACTAGAAGAGGAACCATTTTGGGTCTTACCCTTATGGTGGCTCTTACATGGAGCCTTCCTCTTCTTACCCTTTCCTTGGCCAATTGTCAACACGGGAGCAGCCATGGCAGGGGAAGATGCAATAGATTTGTCTTTGAGGTTGCTCTCAGCAGTCCTCAACAGTCCTTGGAGCTTGCTCAAGGAGACCTCCTCCTTGATCATGTGGTAGGTCATTCTGAACTGGTTGTGACAAGAGGGCAAGGAGTAGAGGATTATGTCGATTGCCAAATCCTCATAAAACTTAACATTAAGTTTGATAAGACAATCAACATACCTCTGCATTTTATGCAAATGAGAGGTTAGGGATTCTCCACTCCCCATCTTAGCGGTGATCATGTTAGTAATCATCTCATAGCGCTCTTGCCTCGCGCTCTGGTGATACATGTCCAGCAAATCCTGATGCATTTCATACGGATACATGTCCTCATAGGACTTTTGGAGTTAGAGGTATATGGTGGCCAGCATGATGCAATGAACTTTCATAGCATCACGCTTGTGGGCCTCAAAGGCAGCCAACTCTTCATGAGTAGCAACATCTAGGATGATCTTTTCAAGCTTTTCATTGAGGACATATTCTTTTTCCTCGTAGCATGTGATCATGCGAATATGCCTCATCCACTCGTTGAAGTTCGACCAATCAAATGTCACCTTTTGACATAGGTTCATCAACGAGAATTACCTAGAAGCGTTGTTGTTGTTGTTTGCAGACATCTGAAAAAGAAAGGAACAAAGTTTGATTAGAAATGAATCCCTAATTAAACACCCAAACGTGAAATTATGGCTAGGATCGAACAACATTATTTACAACTTAGAAAGGGATGTCGTACTAGGGATGTCGTACTCTAAAAGTAAATAATTTGAAGGTAAGTGCATGACGATTCACTAATTCTCACCATGAAAAACGAAAAAGAGATTTAGGTTTTTAATGTATTGAAAACTCCTAGATCTTTGAGATTCATTGAACTTTTTAATGGCATGTTTGAAGCTTGATATGCACTTCAAATTTGCGACTGGGATACCGAGGATCGCAAACAAGTTGTGAATAACCATGCAAATCAACATGGTGCACTCAATCTCTTTATCACCTAATCAATGTGTCGGTAAACCACACACGCTCCATTGATCTATGACAAACATCGAGTCACCCCTCGCTACCAATGTCATTCCCAAATTAGTGTGCCGGTTAACCACACGCACTCCACCAACGATTGGCAAGGGTACAAAGTGTAATTCCATGGATTAGCATCATTTTCACATTTTACCCTAAAGTAACTAAGATTGGAAATTTGTAAAACATGTAGTTACTTTGTATCTTACATTATACTTTTAATGAGGAGTGCATTGCCCTATCCTACCCGTTCGGCTAACGACCCTCCACCAATCAAGCAATCGGTGGGTGTGAGTGTACACCCATTAAGCGTCATTTCATGGCAGCAACTTTATGCCCACCTTATAGACTGACTTCGTGAATGAGTCCTACTAACGATAAGACTAGCATTTTAAGTTATACTTATATATATTAATTAGGCTTGTAATATTATAATAGTATAGGGTTGAATTTTAAACATGTAAAATTCTAAGGGTTTGAAATTTAAATTATTCAAAATTAAACTTTTAATCACAAAATGAAAATTTCAAAACTTTCGGGCAAGTTTTGAACTTTTCAAAACAAAAGGGATCAAATAACAAATAATTTAAATTAAACAATTAATTTCATAATTATCTATATTTAATCTAATCCAATTTTAGACATAATATAATCACCAAAAAATTTAAATAATCCATATTTATCATATAAACAACTAATATTTAAAAGATTTGAAATTATATATTGTTTTGGCAGGGATAAAAATGAAAATAATATAAATTTGGATTTTATCTTTCAAAATCGATTTAGGCATTAATCCCATGACAAAACAGCAAAAAAATCCCGAAAATATTTCTGTCTGACGTCAAAAATCGTCGAGTCCACTTTGGAACTCGTCGAGTTCATCCAACTCGTCGAGTCCACTTTGGAACTCGTCGAGTCCACTTTGGAAGTCGTCGAGTCCACTTTGGAACTCGTCGAGTCCACTTTGGAACTCGTCGAGTTCATCAAACAGTTAGCATAAAAAAACTATTTTCAACAAGCAAACAGTTAAAGCATCACATACAATTGAAACCAATCAAGGCTTTGATACCACTGATGGGTTTAATGCATAAGAACAATCATATGTGCTCATACAAATCCTAATGCTTGGATCTAGGTTTCTCTATTGTACATGCTTTGAATCCAAGACTTACAACCGTAGATCTATCATATAAAATTCAAAATTAACATCATAAGAACATATCTAAGTGTATACCTCTTCCAAATAGCTTAAAAAACTTGTAGTCTTCTTGATGTTGAGCTTAGAGTCACAATTGTAGCTCCTCTTATGGTTCACAAACCCCACAAGCAAGAAGGTAATATGATGTGACAACCCGAAATTTCCATTCTATACTACATACCAAGTCAATAGAAGTCAGAACAGTTACTGATAATTTTCAGACTATTTGGGATGAGTTTGAGTATTCTTTGATTTAACACTTTAGGAGATGCCAGGAGAGGAGATGTCCTAGGGTTTATTTTGCAACAATAACATTTCATACTCTAAGAAATTGGAATTTATGACCCAAACATGGAGTTCGCGGTCAAAAACTCCAAGGGGTATATATATATGGTCCTTAGCCATATTTATTCATTTGTTCCATTTCCAACTAGAGAAAAACCTGATTCTCTCTCAAGGATCTTCAGCTTTTCATCCCAAATTGTAAGTCCTTCTATCTAAGAGTATAATAGGGCTTTTAATGTGTCTTAACATCAAGAAATCACAAGGAAACATCAAGATCAAAGAGTTTACGGCCCAAGAACAGCTTGGACCATAAACCCTTCTTTAAGGGCCAAAAGTGTGCCCTAGTCCCTTCCCTTCCTTGTGAAACTAGCCTAGACTCATACCTTAATGTGTATAGGACTTGAAAGCACAAAAATACCATGTCCATGAGAGATTATGGCCGCAATCCCTAAGGGAATTGGTCTTAGGGCCGTGAACTCCTCAAATGGAGGTAAAGGGTGCCCTAATCTCTTCCAAGGACTAACCCATCAAGTGGAAACACTTCTAAAGGACATGTAAGGCTTCAAACCATCAAAGGATCAAGATTTTAGTAGATTACAGCCGTAAACTCAAGGGTTTACGACCGTAAACTCAATGTGATATGGTCCTTAGGGAGTAAACTCAAGAAAGGGGTTCTCTGGAACCCTAAACCCAATAGCTTTGTCCTACAACAACTTAGATGCAATCCTTAGGACTTATAACACTTATATAAGGTGTTTAGTGTGTTCTAGGATGTCTTAACATTGTCAATTAGTAGTTTAAAGACTAATTGGATACATATATGTGTGATTATATGTTAACAAGGATCTTTGAGAGTGTACAAGTCTTCACTTGACACTTACCAATCCTACATCGTTCAGTTCATCCAAACCACCATCTATAGGTGAGTTCATACCCCTTAACCAATGTTTTAAATGATTTTAAATGCTTTAATAGGGGGGAATACATGTAGAAAACAGCATGCTATAGAATCAATCATATGTGATTCATCACTGTGTTTTCATCCAACTGATTTCACATGCTTCATAATGTGATACATGAAAAGGTTTTCAGTCTTAAAATGTTTTGTTATCAAATGAATTACTTTTGAAATGTTTATAAAATGACATCAAGTCATTGTTATTTATTGTTCAAAACTCTTAAATGTTTTACAAAACCTCTTTCATGTCCTTGGTCAAATCTATATCTATATCTATATATATATATATATATATATATATATATATATATATATATACATATGTTGTTAGAACAAAGTTCTATCAGCATCGATTAATTCTAAGCACGCAATCAAGAAAGAACGTAAAGTGAACTCAAGAAAGAGATCGATTAAGAACTTCGACTGTAGAGGTGTGTAGGGTTACAAAACTCAAGCGTAATTAATAAGACGTCTCAAACATAATGCATACATGCATGCATATATATAGTCTAACCCTAAGAGATAATCGGGGATGGACAGGCCCAATCCGGATATACACAAAAAGCCCTAAGACGCAACACGATAAGTGCCAAAAATCTCCCCCTTTGCGTCTTTGGGACCGAGACTTCACTTCTATTTAGGAACCGAGGGCTTTTTCACCGTCTTGAACACTCTTGGTATGATAGCTAACAAATGGTACCGAAAGGTGATATACCACCGAAGCATATCAGTAAAATTTTTCTTATCAGCATCCGAGTTCTGCTGGCACCGATGTATCAAATTGATGATGTGCTCCAAGCAGTCAGTAGAAAACAGATGTTTATCTACCAAAGCAAACAAGAACTTATGAGCACCACCCTTCGTAAACATCACAGTTAAGTGAGTCGAGTCAATTTGCCTAATCTTCATCTTGTTTACATCACAAAGCTTTTGGGTAGGCTTGACTGTCAGTCTCTTGTTCATTACCCTTTCTATGACAAGCAAAATCCAACCGTGTGGATTAAGATTGGGAAGGTCAGCAAGCGATATCAACGAAACAGAGTTTGCAGTTCCTCATGTAACTTTGAAATGGACGTTTACAAACTTGCCAGCTGGAGTCGGCTTCAATACCTTGACAGTTGTAATCTTTTGTGCACTCCATGTCAGATATTGAGGTTGACCATATTTCAAATACCATTCGATAAGCTCTCGGTCAACCTTTGGACTTGGAAACGGAACCTCTACAGTTGAATCAAAACAATGAAAAGTAAATGCCTTCCTTGTAATCGGCATATCATGTTGGATTAGTGTCTAAGGCTGTAACCATATTTGGTAAGTACTTGACCCTGTTGTGCATGGTCTTTTTGGGTTGCCTTCACCAAAGCAACTTGACTGGAGAAATAGTTGAAGAGAGAGGTTATTATGATTTATTAATATGTTATAAGAATAATATATTAAGGGAGAAATCATATTTGTTTAATTAATATTGGTCAATAATTAATTAGGAATTAATTTTGTGATCAAGTGTAATTAATTAAACTAAAGGGACTGAATTGTAATTATGTGATAGTTACAAATTAGGGCAATGATTATCCTTATTATAGGTTGGACGAAATCAAGGATAAGATATCCTTGAAATCATCCAAGGGATAGAGGATATGGGCTTTTCAAGGCTTATCTTGTGATTGCTTGGTGGGCAAGTAATTGGATAAAGATAAGGGTTAAAACCCTAATCACAACCCTATATAAAGACCCCTTGGCCTTGAGAAATCAACACACATGCATCTAAGAGATACCAAGGCCGATTTCTACTCCTCCTCCTCTCTCTCTCTATAGTTTCTCCAATTGCTTGTGGTGTTTGTGAGCCATTAGAGGCACTACACTTGTGGTGCTTGCTTTCAAGACAAAGGGTTTGGAGATTTGAGTTGTTATTACAATATAACAACAAGAGGTATGTGATCCAACCTTATATGAGAATTTCGAAAATAGCATTGTACATTAGGGTTTTATTCTTGTGTTCATAATGTTGTATATCTAATAGTGAAAACATAGATCCAAAGCTAGGGTTGCATGTACACATAGGATTGTTTGTATAAAACCCATAAGTGGTATCAGAGCCATTGGTTTACTTGTTTTCAATTAGTATATTCAAATGTATGAACTTGACAAATTATGGTTTATAGCCAATAAACCCTAGGAGGCTATAGATTTTGAGAATAGGGTTTCCTAACCCTAATTTGCAAAAAAAATATCATGAAAGGTTTTGTGAATCCTTTCCTTTGATTCAAGATTTCGAAATCTAGGGTTTGCAAACCCTTAAATTTTGAGATTTGCCTCCTTCCCCAAGATAAGATCCTAAATTTTAGGGATTTGGATAATCCCATATCTTGTAATTATCCTTTAATTGTTAAATATGGTAATTGAAGATCTTGCATTATCCTATCCCTTATTTTCGAGATTTAGAGAGGGATTCAAGGGATTAGGATATTTTAAATGTATAAATGGTAATTATCCTCATGATTTAATAAATCCCTTGTGATTTAATAATTCAAATTAATTGTTTAATTTATGGTAATTATTAAATCAAGAGAGTTTTAATATTTAAAATTTTAATTTAAATTGTATTAAATTTCAAAAATTTTAAATTGAAGATTAAAACCCTAGTATTTTGAAATGTTTAAAATACACACTATACTATTATATTATTACAAGCTTAATAAATATATATGTATAATTAAAGAGCTAGTCTTACCATTAGTAGGTCTCATTCACGAAGTCGGTCTATAAGGTGGGTATAAGGTTGATGCCTATAAAATGGCGCTTAATAGGTGTACACTCACACTCACCACTTGCTTGACTGGTGGAGGGTTGTTAGCCAAACGGGTAGGATAGGGCAATCCTCTCTTCATTAATAAGTACAATGAATCTATACAAAGTAACTAAACAATTTTTTTACAAATTCCCAATCCTAGTTACTTTAGGAAAAGTGAATTGATGCAATTCCATGAAATTACACTTTGCACCATTGCTAAGAAGTTAGTGGAGCGTGTGTGGTTTACCGGCACACTAATTGGTTCTAGGCAAAGGTGGCAAAGGGTGATTAATTGTTTGTCATAGTTCGATGGAGTGTGTGTGGTTTACCGGCACATCGAATAGGTGATTGTAACAATGAAGGCACCATGTAGATTTGCATGGTTATTCACACCCACTTTGTGATCCTCGGCATCCCAGTCACAAACGAGAGGGGCGTATCAAGATTTAAACATGCCATTGAAAAGTTCAATGAATCTCAAAGAAAATCTTGAAATTCTCAATGCATTAAAAACTTAAGGTTATGTTTTTCATGGTGAAGAATTAGTAAATCGTCATTCACTTACCTCCAAATTATTTGCGTGTTAGATTACGGCATCCCTTTTCTAATATGTGAACAATGTTGTTGGGTCCTAGCCCTAATTTTTCATTTTGGGTGTTTAATTAAGGATTCAATTCTAATCAACCTTGTCCTTTCTATTTGTAGATGTCGAACGCAAACAACGCTGCTGCTAACTCATTCACGTTAATGAGTCTTTGCCAAAAGGTGAGTTTTGATGGAACGAACTTTAGCGAATGGATAAGATACATTCGCACTATTGCGCGCTACGAGGACAAAGAGTATGTCCTCGATGAATAGCTCGAGAAGATCAATCCAGAAGTCGCCACTCCCGATCAAATGGCTGTCTTTGAGACCCACGAACGTGATGCAACGAAAGTACATTGCATCATGATAGCCACCATGAACCAAGAATTCCAAAAGTCCTATGAGGACATGTATTCGTATGAAATGCATCAAGATGTGATGGAGAGGTATCATCAAAGCGCGAGGCAAGAGCGCTATGAGATCGTTACGAATATGATCACCGCTAAGATGGGAAGTGGAAAATCTCTTACCGTGCACTTACAAAAGATGAAGAGATATGTCGATCGTCTTCGCAAGTTAAATGTTAACTTTAGGGAGGATTTGGCTATTGACATTGTTCTTCCTCCTTGCCTTCATGCTACAACCAATTTAGGATGACCTACCACATAAACAAGGAAGAGGTCATCCTAAGCAAACTCCAAGGATTCCTAAGGACTGCTGAGAGCAACCTAAAGGACAAGTCTGTTGCACCAACTCCCAATCCATCCACTGCTCATGTTTTGGCTATAGGGAAAGGAAGAGGCAAGAATAGGAAGGCTCCGTCAAAGAGCCAACGCAAGGGAAAGTCCGAAGATGGTTCCTCTTCTAGTGGGACCAAGGTTGATCCTGCTAAGCCCAATCCTAACCCAAAGGCGGCAGAGTGTCATCATTGCCACAAAATAGGGCATTGGAAGAGAAGCTGCCCAGAATACCTGCAAGCCATCAAGGATGGAAAGATCAAGCTGTCTTATGCAGGTATATACACAATTAAATCTAATGATTCATCACATGCTATTTCTTGGGTTCTTGATACAGGATGTGGTTACCACATTTGTTCTGATTTGCAGGGACTAGGAAGAAATAGGGATGTGTAGCATGGAAGAATAAATCGAATCATGGGGAACAAAAGAACGTCGGTTGTCACCAAGATTGGAGTGTATTCTTTAGTGCTTAGTAATGGATTAAATTTAGATTTGAGTAATTGTTGCTACTCGCCAGATATGGCAAGAAACATCATGTCATTTCATGGTTTATTTAGACACGGATTTAGATATTCGTTTAATAATGAGAATGGTTCTATTTATGCTTATCTAAATGGTGTCTTATACTTTTAAGCAATACCTTGCAATGGAATTTATGAAACTGTTATGGTTGTAGATAATCTAGGAAATGATGTGTTGTGTATGGATTCTTCCAATATTATAGATAACGCATCTTTGTGGCATTGTCGTCTTGGACATGACAACAAGAAGCACATAGCCTAACTCCAAAAGAATGGAGTGTTGGATTCATTCGACCTTAGGGAAGATGACACGTGTGAATCTTGTTTGCTTGGAAAGATGACCAAGTCACTCTTCACTGGCACTTGTGCAAGGGGTGAGGGTTTATTGGATCTCATACATACCGATGTATGTGGGCCCTTTAGATCAACCACAAAGGATGGAAACCGCTTCTATGTAACTTTTACCGATGATTATAGTAGATATGGGTATATTTACTTAATCAAGCACAAGTCAGAAACATTTGAAAAGTTCAAAGAGTTCAAGCATGAAGTGGAGAATCAATTGGGCAGGAAAATCAAGATGCTTCGATCCGATCAAGGAGGAGAGTACTTAAGTCTTGAATTCCACGACTATCTCAAGGAATGCGGAATAGTTTCGCAATTGACGCCACCTAGGACACCGCTGTTAAATGGTGTGGCAGAAAGGCGCAATCGAACCTTGTTAGACATGGTCCATTCAACGATGAGTCGTGCTTCACTACCTATCTCATTCTGGGGGTATGCGTTAGAGACTGCCGCCCATATCCTTAACCTGTTCCCTACAAAGAAGGTTGCCAAAACACCTCACGAGATGTGGACAGGGAAGGCTCCCTCGTTGGCACATATCAAGGTTTGGGGTTGTGAGGTTTTCGTAAGATGAGAAACTCACGACAAGCTCGAGCCTCGTAGTGAGCGATGTATTTTCATCGGCTACCCGCAGAGATCTTTTGGATATCTCTTCTATAAACCGAATGATAATTTTGTCTTCATTGCAAGGAGAGGGGTTTTCCGAGAGCGAGAACTCATAAGCCAAGGAAACAGTGGGAGGAAAATCGATCTTGAAGAGATTCAAGAATCGAGTGATGAACGAACCTATACCGCTAGTGCTCAACCCCAAGAGGAAACTCTGGTTGAACCAATTGACGAGTCCTTACCTCTTAGACGTTCCGAAAGAGTTAGAGTTCAACCCCAGTTTTATGGTTTTCATATTACTACTGAAGGGGACACGTATATTAGTGATGGTACACTAATAAATTTAGATGAACCTAATAGCTATAAGGAAGCCATGGCAGGCCCAGAGTCTGAGAAATAGAAAGAGGCGATGGATAGCGAGATTCAGTCCATGTATGACAACCAAGTTTGGAATTTGGTTGACAATGTACCCGGACGTAATACGATTGGGTGCAAATGGATATTCAAGAAGAAGACCGACGTGGATGGGAATGTACACACTTATAAGGTGCGATTGGTGGCGAAGGGCTTTACTCAAACTCCCGGAGTTAACTATGATGAGACCTTCTCACCAGTTGCGAAAATAAAGTCTATTAGGGTGATGCTAGCCATTGCTGCATTTCATGACTATGAGATATGACAAATGGATGTCAAGACCGCTTTCCTTAATGGGAAGTTGGCTGAGGATGTTTACATGGCTCAGCCAGAGGGTTTTGTCGACACGAAGCATCCCCATAGAGTGTGCAAGCTTGAGAATTCCATTTATGGACTTAAGCAAGCATCTCGCAGATGGAATCTTTGCTTTGATGAGAAAGTCAAAGAGTTTGGATTTGTACGAAGCGAAGATGAATCATGCGTATATTTCAAGTCCAGTGGGAGTATAGTTAGCTTCCTCGTTTTGTATGTCGATGACATACTGCTCATAGGAAACGACATCCCGACTCTGCAGGAGGTTAAGTCCTGGCTCAGGAAGTGCTTCGCTATGAAGGAC
The DNA here is from genome assembly GCF_002870075.4 of Lactuca sativa. Lineage (NCBI taxonomy): Eukaryota > Viridiplantae > Streptophyta > Magnoliopsida > Asterales > Asteraceae > Lactuca > Lactuca sativa. Next base: position 116,242,094 of record NC_056628.2, read on the forward strand.
CTCGGAGAGGCTTCCTATATTTTGGGAATAAGGATAGTGAGAGAACGAAGTAAGAGACTAATAGGACTTAGTCAAAATACTTACTTGGAAAAGGTACTAAAACGTTTTAGTATGGAAAACACGAAGAATGGAGAACTACCGATACAGAGTAATGCCAAGTTGAGTAAGACTCATAGTCCGAGTAACGAAGCCGAAATAGCAGAGATGAGCCGAGTACCTTACGCTTCCGTAGTTGGCTCAATCATGTATGCTATGTCTTGTACTTGCCCTGATGTGGCCTTTGCTTTGAGCATGGTCAGTAGATATCAAGGGAACCCAGGCAAAGCTCATTGGATTGCTATCAAGAATATACTTAAGTACCTTCGGAGGATGAAGGAATGGTTCTTAGTTCTCGGAGGGAGTGATAACTTAAAGGTGCGAGGGTATAGTGACGCCAGCTTCCAAACCGACAGAGACAACTACCGTTCACAGTCAGGCTGGGTCTTTACTCTAAATGGTGGAGCAGTGACTTGGAAAAGTTCCAAGCAGGAAACTGTAGCTGATTCAACGTGCGAATCAGAGTACATTGCAGCGAACGAAGCATCAAAGGAGGCGACATCGTTGAAGAACTTCATTGGTGACCTTGGAGTTGTGCCTGCCATAAAGGAGCCTATTTTCTGTGATAATGAAGGAGCGGTTTCCTTGACCAAGGAACCAAGGGATCATGGTAGATCTCGACATATCGACAGAAAATATCATTTTATTAGACATCGAGTAGAAGAAGGACACCTCGTGGTTAAGAGGATATCATCGGAAGATAACCCAGCAGATCCGCTTACGAAGGGACTGAGTAGGGTTAAGCACTTGCAGCATGCTAGGAGCATTAGGCTAAAGGATGATATTAGTTTAGATTAGATAGTTTTGAAACATGTAATAGATAAATGTAATTGACATTTGATGATTAAATAAAGGAGTATTATTTATAAGTAAAGTTACTTTCTTATGTTAATTGTTTAACTATTGTTTCACTTTGCATGTTTTGACTTCCAGAATAATTGAGTTTATTAAGAATAATCGAATTATTCAAACAGTCCACAATCGTTCATATGTTGGAAGTAGGTATGAATGAAGATTGTCATGAATTAGTGTGTAGATTGTCTAAATGGTATTAGACATGGCAAATGTTTGCTGCAACATTCATGAGTGCTTATGAAAAGGTTTTAAGCATTGGAATAAACCCGCACTTGCTGGAATCACTTTATGGAATATGACAAAAAGTGATCGCAAGATGATAATATCATATGGTCTTAAAACCTAGATATATGGTTTATTATTTTCTTATTGGTTGTGCATTGATAATGCGAAACCGCATCAGTAAATTGATGTCATAAAACGCATTGTTGTGTATGATTGATTGGTGAATAAGTAAATACATATAAGTCGAAGTTTATCTGTTACTTCTATCCTAAGAGGATAAAAGCGATATCACGGCCGCTCAATGATTTGATTTGACTTATGTGTCGGGCCTGGTCAGGACTGAATTGATGTCTTCAATTAAGTTCTATGTCAAATAAATCTAAGATCAAGAAACCAACTGCTGGACAATTAGTTCCATAAACTTGTCAGCACAATATCTAAACAGAGGACTGTACGATCCCTTATCTAAAGGACAAGTTACTGATAAGATCAGAGTTCAGCAGCGTCTTTGAGAGCTACGATTGCTAATCGAGGTGTATGTTATATTTGTGGTTACTAGACTTATCCAAGTAGGAGACTGTTGGATTAGTGTCTAAGGCTGTAACCATATTTGGTAAGTACTTGACCCGGTTGTGCATGCTCCTTTTGGGTTGCCTTCACCAAAGCAACTTGACTGGAGAAATAGTTGAAGAGAGAGGTTATTATGCTTTATTAGTATGTTATAAGAATAATATATTAAAGGAGGAATCATATTTGTTTAATTAATATTGGTCAATATTTAATAAGGAATTAATTTTGTGATCAAGTGTAATTAATTAAACTAGAGGGACTAAATTGTAATTATGTGATAGTTACAAATTAGGGCAATGATTATCCTTATTATAGGTTGGATGAAATCAAGGATATGATATCCTTGAAATCATCCAAGGGATAGAGGATATGGGCTTTTTAAGGCTTATCTTGTGATTGCTTGGTGGGGAAGTAATTGGATAAAGATAAGGGCTGAAACCCTAATCACAACCCTATATAAAGACCCCTTGGCCTTGAGAAATCGACACACATGCATCTAAGAGATACCAAGGCCGATTTCTACTCCTCCTCTCTCTCTTTATAGTTTCTCCAATTGCTTGTGGTGTTTGTGAGCCATTAGAGGCACTACACTTGTGGTGCTTGCTTTCAAGACAAAGGGTTTGGAGATTTGAGTTGTTATTACAATATAACAACAAGAGGTATGTGACCTAACCTTATATGATAATTTCGAAAATAGCATTGTACATTAGGGTTTTATTCTTGTGTTCATAATGTTGTATATCTAATAGTGAAAACATAGATCCAAAGCTAGGGTTGCATGTACACATAGGATTGTTTGTATAAAATCCATCATATCAAACTAGAGTCTTTGGAATTGTTGCAGTCAAACACTCGGTGATTCAATTGCTTGACTGATCAACACATCCCGAGTCCATTCAGGAAAAAGAGCTTTCTTACATTGTAAGATATCTTCGGTTTCTTTGTTTCGTTGCTCTGTTTCCTCAGCCGCTTTTGTGCTTTTCAAATTGTCATCCAGCTCTTTATCCCTTTTCTTTCTTTTCAAAGCCTCGGCAATAGTCTCATCTGTATCACTATCGTTGTCATGTACAATCTGTTTCAGCTTTTCTTTCGGGCCAGAACCTGAAGCTACATTATCCTTCAGTTCTTTTGTAATGACTTCTTTCTGAGATTCCTCTCCCCCTTGTTTTGGAGTAACAAAAGGCTCCGAAACACCTTTCATTTCATGAATAATAGCAAGGGCGGGAAGAAGTTTGGTTGTGAGATGATTGCAAATGGTGAGAGTCAGAATCGGATCTTGAGCACCAAGTATGTTGGTCAACATGTCCTTAGCATTGTTGGCACAACTACGAAAAACAACTCTTTTGGTTTTCAGCAATGAAATCTCCTTCTCTGCCTGAGCAAGTTTCACGTGGTGGATGGCAATTGTAGAGGCTTGTCTTGCAATTTCTTCTTTTAGAGCCCCCTCTTTGGCAATATTTGCATGCAGAGAGTCCAGTTTGGAGGAAACTGAACTAATGAGAGAGACATTATCAGTTTGCATCGAAGAACGAACGTCTTCAAACTTCTTTTGTTCTTCCTTTAAAGACTGAGAAAGAGAGGCAACCAATTCACGAAGTGTAGCAGCATTTGTATCCGCATGCCCTTTCAAAGAATCTAAAAGATCTGTGCGGTGCGAATAACTTCAATCACATCAGCAGAAGCTTTCTAGCAAACTGAATTCGATTCCTTGATGGCATCGGTTGATTTATCCATAGCTTTTGTATATTGCTCTATAGTTGTCTCCACAAAAGCTTTAAGAACAACTCCTCCATAGGCTTGAGTATCAACAAGCAATTTATCCAACTTTTCATGAATACTGTCTAAGTGTTGGCGGTCGATTGGAGCTTCAGTATCTTCATCAGATTGTAACCGATAGGGACTAAAGTATGTGGAGTCATACTCATCATTGTTGCCTCCAAGAGTAGCACCGGAATCGCTTGATTGGGTTTGCAAGGGAGGTATAGTGACGACGGGGGTGTCGGATACAGTAGGTGCCCCCGTATTAGATACGTTGACCCTTGCTGTTTGTTCAGGGAGTGTAGTGGTTGTGACAGGGGTAATGATTGGAGTAAATAAAAGTGTTGTGGAAACAGAAACAGAAGATACTGGTGGAGGTGGTAGAGAAGTTTCGGTTGTAGTAGTGGGAACAACCGAAACTGGAACTTTCGGTGTCGGTGTTGGAGTTGCCTGTTTCGGTTGTGTTAGTGTTGTGGTTGTTGGTTTTGGTGAAGGGGGTGGAGTTGGAATTTTAACATCTTCGGGTTTAGGAGGGGATTGTTTTGGTGATGGAGGTGGAGTTGGAACGTTGACTTCTTGAGTTGGGGAAGGAGATCTAGGTGGAGTATTACCTCTTGGAGACACATGTGGAGATGCGGCTTCTTCATCATCTTCGTTGTCAGATTGTGAAGGAGATGGACCCTTAGGTTTTCATGCCATTCATTTGATCTTCTTTGGCTTAGTAGAACTTTCGGTCTCAGACTTTCGATTCTTGCTTTTGGAAGGCTTAGAGGGTTTATGCTTGGTTGTCTCCTTCTTAGTAGTGACCCATTTGCCTCAGTTACTTGGCTTGTCAAGAGCATCTAAAGCAGCTTGTAGTTCGGTAGTAAGAGCTCTCGGCTTTGTAGGATGAAGCTTGTTGTAGTCGGCCATCACCTTACTGTGTGGGGTACCACTTCGGTACATTGACTCCGGAATCAAACCATTGTGACGAAACTTGACTGGGTCAGAGATGATGATCTTCTTCGTATGGAAGGTTGCAATTGACGCAATTAGAGCATCCTTCATCACCGGAATTTCAAAAGTGTCAATGGCTCGTTGAGTAATAATTGTCCAAAATCATCCACAAGAGATTTCGGAATGACGAGTGGATGTGTTCAGACTTTGCACAACCTGAGACCATATGATCGACCCATAGTCCAGGTTCAACCCATTATACAAGCCGTAGAGAATTGCCAGAAACCCCTTGATAGTGCCATCGGATCTAGCACTTCGTTCTGCCAAGCCTTTTATCAGCAAAGTGAGAAGACCATTCCACTGAGATGGTAGACAGGATTTCTTGACTTTGGCAATGGTTGTCAAGACATCAGTGTAGCCCATCTCATACATCATTGAGAAGAGTTGTGCGGTGGTGATAAAATCAGGAGAAACCACCGAAGAATCAACTGCAAGATGAAGCAACGAGCAAAACATCCCTTTGGAAATAGAGGCCTTCTTGTTGTGGATTTGAAAATAGATTCATTCCTTGTTCTTGTCATATGATGTAGAAGAGTAAACTTGAGATAACAATGACATTGGAACCGCCTCGAACTGGGTTAGGGCAACAACTAGTGGGGAATACTTCAAACATTCCACGACGTACAGCATGTAGGAATCATACACGAAAGGAGTGAGTTCAATAATCATATTTTGATTAGGCTTGATGGTAAGAAAGGCAGATGAAGAAGTTTGATCTTGTGCATAAGAAGAAGTTGCCATTGTTGATCAAAGGAAGAAGATGAACAGTGTAAATCCCGTTACAGTGTAGAATTCTTTGAAGCAGTAGAAGACAAAGAATCGTGCAATCCCTTTATATACCGTTGGTAGGAGAGAGAAAATCATGACGATTGTGACGTTATCTTCTAAAAAGTAGCCTGAAAAAGTGCGATTTGACAGGTTGGATGTTCCTAGGTAGGCATCATCACGTGTGTGTGTGTGTGTATAGCGACCGTTCAAATTCACGCGCCCAAAAAGATTTCATCAATCTGCATTTGAATTAGAATGTACCATCAGAACCTGAGTAGCCCTTGATTCACTAGATGACAAATATACTCACACATATCATCAATAGAATGGGGAAAATTAAAAATTTTCGTGCATTAGAGTGACAAAAGATAAAGGAATAAATCAAATGTGTATCGGTAATGAGTGATGTCTGACAATTAGATGAAAAACAGAGGATTTCGGGCAAGAATTGCTTCCTTCAAAGTCAAGAGAGACTCAAAGTGCTTGTGTGGATTCCCGAGAATCCGATCAAGTGTTTCTTAATAAACATTGAAAGGTTTCTTTTCATGACATAGGCTTATGGTGGCTTATCTTCAACCAAACATCAATACTTAAAATAAGACCGAGGGTCGGAAGAAGTACTTGTGAGACCGATGTGGTATGTTGAACAAGTAGGCAGGTGGTAGTTTGGGATGACAAAAGAATGTATAGAAATCTAAAAAAAAAATAAAATTGGATCTTTATGGGAAGAATAGTCTTGGTATTAGACATATTCATAAAAGACCTCGCAAAAAAATGATTTCATTTGGTACCAAGTAAGAGATTGAATATAGAAATTCACTGTTAATTCATTATGGGTTTCACTCAGAACGTGGTATACGTATATAAGATCATAAACACAGATGTTGTGCAACCATAAACCTTAGTGGTAAAAACCGAGAGTCTCTAGGGTTACAATAGTGAACCGATAGTAGATGGAGAATGGTTTGAGGATGGTGAAAGAAAGGAAGGCACCTTCTGCTATATAAGAGGACAAAGCAGAGAAACTCTTAACTCATGTGAGAAGAGTAAGGTAGCTCTAGACCGAGTAAATAAGAATTGCCTATTTGGGAAGAAACGATAGGTTGGATCAAATCATTAAGGCCTTGCTCTAGGTCGTAGAGGCTTGAGTCAACATACAGCAACATGCTTCTAGGGACCCTTAACTAGTTCATAAAGTACACATAATACCTGTACCAGCTCCATTTTCTGTTCTTCGTCTATCCTTGAGACCGAAATGAGACAAAAACAAACAAATATACCACACACACAAAAAAATATTTTTGAGTTTTTAAATTTTTCTGAAAAGGAATAAAAACAGAAAAATAAAATGTTTTTGGATTTTTGAAGTTTTCTGAAAAAGAATAAAAACAAAAAAAGAAAATGTTTTTGGATTTTTGAATTTTTCTGAAAAAGAATAAAAACAGAAAAGGAAAATGTAATTTGGATTTTAGAAGTTTTCTGAAAAAGAATAAAAACCGAAAAAAAAATTTGGATTTTTGAGGTTTTCTGAAAAAGAATAAAAACAGAAATAGAAACGTAAACAATTTACAACCGAAACCTTATATTAGTTGAATGAAGCGAAATAGACTGAGCGGTCGGTTCATTTCGGTTCTCAAAAATTTGAGGAGCCGAAATAGACCGAGCGGTCGGTGTATTACGGTTCCCAAAATTTAAGGAGCCAAAATAGACCGAGCGGTCGCTCCATTTTGCTTGTCTAATTTTTAGTGAGAGGATTAAGGATTCGATACCGACTCTGCTTCCATCATACCCAGGCCTTGTAAGATTCTGTTAAAGAGTGCTTCTGGTAATGCCTTAGTGAATATGTTGGCTAGTTGATCACCAGATCGAACAAAATGTACTTCTATGTTCCCATCTTCAACATGATCTTTAATAAAGTGGTATCTAAGTGCAATATGTTTAGTCTTTGAATGTTGCACCGGATTGTGACAGATCCTTATCGCACTTTCTGAGTCACAATAAAGAGGTATGATCTTCATGCTTAGCCCATAGTCTCTTAGTTGACTATGAATCCAGATTACTTGAGAAGTGCAAGACGCTGCAGCAATATACTCAGCTTTAGTTGTAGATAATGACACGCACGTTTTCTTTTTGGACTGCCAGCTAACAAGTTTTCCATCAAGAAATTGGCATCCACTTGTGGTGCTCTTTCTGTCCAGTCCACATCCACCTAGATCAGCATCAGAATAAGATTGAATGAAGAATCCAGATCTTGCAGGGTACTAGAGACCGAGAGAAGAGGTTCACTTTAGGTAACGAAAAATGTTCTTCACAGCAACCATGTGAGGTTCTCTTGGATTACCTTGAAACCTAGCACAATAACACACAGAAAACATAATGTCTGGTCTACTAGCTGTTAAATACATAAGTGAACCTATCATTTGACGATATTTTGTTATGTCAACAGCAGGTTTTTTCAAAGATGGTGTTAGTTTAGTGCCAAATGCCATTGGAACCTTTACTTTTGAGTCACCCGTCATATCGAATTTTGTCAGTAAGGTTTTTGTATAAGCCTCCTGGTTGATGAATATACCTTTTGTTCCCTGTCTAATATTAAAACCAAGAAAGAAATTAATTGGACCCATTGCGCTCATTTCAAATTTAGTCTCCATCAACTTTCTGAATTCAGTTGTTAAGCTAGGATTCGTAGAGCCGAAGATGATATCATCAACATAAATTTGAACAATCATTAGATGTTCGCCTTCTTTCTTTCGAAAGAAGGTGTCACACCCCAAAACCAAGAACGGCGGAAACGTTCTGGGGCGGAGGACGTCATGTACAGTATCACAACAATGAAAAGTACTAAACAAGCAACAACATCATCCATTGCATTAATAATATAATTTTAATATAAGTGTTCTGACAAATTATGATAAACACTAAAGTATAATCAAAATGAAAGATGAGTCTTGAACGAGCTCCATCTTCTCTAAACCTTGCATCGGTAATTGTCTATTGATGACCTGAGGATACAAGTATTTTGAAAGCGAGTATCAGCTTTAAAGCTGGTGAGATCATAAGTATTTTAGTGTCTTAATTTTTATGTAAGAAATTGTTCGTATATGAACTGTAAGTATTGAAAATGTATATGAACTGTAAGTATTGAAACTGTATATGAACTGTAAGTATTGAAAATGTTTGTAAAACAACTATAAATGTTTGAAAAACCCTAGAAATCCCTATGATTCCTACTGTTATATAAGGGTGTCTTCTACCAAGACCTAACTGTTCTAAATGTAGCCTTCTACCAAGACTTAACTGTTCTAAATGTTCGTTTCTTGTAAAAGTGTGTAATTTTCCCAAGTGTAACTATCATTAACAAAATATAGTTTGTACATTTAATGTTTAAGTGAAATGATCACTAAATATATGTAAGGGTAAATTAATGTAGTATTATAGTGTTGTATTATAGGAACTACTGTTGTACTAACTACCTTAAACCGGATTTATATCAAGGTATTATGTGATAAATTATACCATACTATCGACTATGAAACACGACAAATGTAGGTCGTAAAAAGGTATGACGTTTGGCACCCACAGACCTGCAGGTCCGGCTGTAGCTAGCAGCAAGGTGTAGGATAGTCAATCCAGTATAGAACTATACGCAAACTCACGCTCTCCCTCCAAGAGACTCTGGCTACAACTAGGTCCATGACATTGAAGGCATGCTCCGATACAGTGGATCATAATTATGTTAAATTATTCACGTGTATGTAATGTATTGTTACTCATTCTAGTATCGTTGTATATGTTCTCTTTATAGTATCGTTGTATATGTTCTCTTTCTAGTATAGTTGTATATGTTCTCTTTTTAGTATAGTTGTATATGTTCTTCTTATAGTATAGTTATATATGTTCTCATAGTAATGTAATGTATATGTTCTCATAGTAATAAGTACTGACTCATGAATGTACTGACTCATTGTATGATATCGCGTTCTAGTAATAGTTCTAGTATCTTCCTAAACTACCCATATGGTAGCTTACTAGTAATATAACTGGTACGTATGAACATGGAAGTATACCCTTGCTACCCAAGGGCATTAGATGAACTGGAAGAACCTTTATGACTATATATGTACACAGGATATATAAATAATATTTAAACGACATTCGGACGAGTACCCGATATCCCACCAGACCACATCTCAAGCGCGAAAAGGAAATAGGGTGGATAGCCTTCCTAAGTCTATTAAACATTTCTTATATAACTATACATATATAAGCATGCAATTGATAATATAAAAGCATAAAATAAGTGTGGCAACCCGAAAATTTCTAACTTGCATTCTTCATTTCTTATCAATAATAGACTCGTTTTGCTATCTTGTAGTACCATTTAGGGTCTATTGGAGAGTTCTAAACGTGTTATAATCAAGGGTGGAGTGTGGAAATGGGTTAACTCAAAGTGTAGGAATCAAAAAGAGGCCAAACACTCCAACACATGGAGTGTGCGGCCACACACTTGAGTGTGCAGCCACACACATGTGTTTGCAGCCTCACACCCTTTCCAACCGCACACTCCACCTATATATACCACACTTAGTCATTTTTGAACACTTCCTTCACTTCTTCAAGCATAGAACATGAAATCTTCTCAAGTATCATCCATTCCCCTTGAAGATCTTCATAAAAGGTACCAAGAACACCAAGAACACCATCTGGCAGCACACATGGTCGCACACAGGGCCGCACACATGTGCTGGCAGCACACTAGGCCACACACATGGCCGCACACACACATATAGTGTGTATTTTGGCCATACACCCTCTTGTATAGCCTTAAAACCCTCATACAATCATATATGATTGTAACACTTCATTATAAGTGTCCACTAGTCCCTAAAGTGGTCCCAATTCATTAATTAGTTGTTCATAACACTAATTATATTCATATATGTGTCAATATATGCTAAATAGGATTCGTGTGTGTACTCAAGTCACCACTTGATACTTAGCAACTGATCCAACATTTTCATCAGAACCACTCACTACAGGTGAGTTCATACCCCTTAAATAATGTTTTAAACTATTTTTAAATGTTTTATGGGGGGGATACAAGTAGAATCATGCTATTTATTATATCAATCACATGTGATTAATAAGTAGAATTATGCTAGTTATTATATCAATCACATGTGATTAATAAGCAGCATTCAAATGATTGGCTACTCGTTAGCCGTTTTACTAAACAGATTCCTTCAAATGTCTTTCATAAACACTTTATGTGTTTAAAACTCCTTATTTCTCTGTATATTTTACTCTGTATATTACTTTTCAAACTTATTTACAATTGTGTTTCAAACAAATGTTTCTTTATACTAAACCGTTTTATCAAATCCATGCCTTCAAACCGTTTTATAGATTGACATCAAGTCGATCTTTTCTTAAGATAATAACTATGTTCAAAGGTTTTACAAAACTTATTTATGCTTTTATATTATAAATTGCATGCCTCTATATGCATAGTTATATAAGAAATGTTTAAAATACTTAGGAAGGCTATCCACCCTATTTCCTTTTCGCGCTTGAGATGTGGTCTGGTGGGATATCGGGTACTCGTCCGAAGGTCGTTTAAATATTAGTTATATAACATATATACATATATAGTCATAAAGGTCCTTCCAGTTCATCCCATGCCCTTGGGTAGCAAGGGTATACATCCATGTCCATACGTACCAGTTAGATTACTAGTAAACTACCATATGGGTAGTTTAGGAAGATACTAGAACTATTACTAGAACGCGGTATCATACTATGAGTCAGTTCATTCATGAGTCAATACTTACTACTAGAAGAACATATACAACTATGCTAGAAAGAGACCATATACAACTATACTAGGATGATTACATTACTATACTTGCTAGGTAGAGAGCACGTACATTACAGCTAGAACAGTTCGTTACATTACACTTACATTAATACGCTAATAAAATTGTGATCCACTGTATGGGAGCATGCCTTAATTGTCATGACCCGAGTTGCAGCCAGAGTCTCTTGAAGGGAGAGCGTGAGTTTGCATATAGATCTATACTGGATTCACTATCCTACACCTTGCTGCTAGCTACAGCCAGACCGGCAGGTCTGCGGGTGCCAAACGTCATACCTTATTTTCGACTATACGTTGTCGTTGTTACCAGTCTATAGTATGGTGCAATTTATCACATGATACCTTAATATAAATCCAGTTTAAGGTAGTTAGTACAGCAGTAGTTCTTATAGCGCTACGTTTTAGTACTACATTAATTTTCCCTGTACATATATTTAGTGATCTTTTCACTTAAACTATAAATGTAAAAACTATATTTTATAAATGATAGTTATACTTGGGAAAATTACACACTTTTACAAGAAACGAACATTAAGAACAGTTAGGTCTTGGTAGAAGACGCACTTTATATAATAGTAGGAATCGTAGGGATTTCTAGAGTTTTTCAAACGTTTACAGTTGCTTTACAAACATTTTCATACTTACAGTTCATATACATTTTCAATACTTACAATTCATTTACTTACAAATTCTTACATACAAATTAAGACACTAAATACTTATGATCTCACCAGCTTTAAAGCTGATACTCGCTTTCAAAATTACTTGTGTCCTCAGGTCATCATAGATAGGTACCGATGCAAGGAGAAAGGAAGATGGAGCTTGTTCAAGACTCATCTTTCATTTTGATTTATGCTTTAGTGTTTATCAAAATTTGACAGAACACATTTGTATAATAATTATATTATTAATGCAATCGATGATGTTGTTGCTCGTTTACTACTTTACATTGTTGTGATATTATACATGACGTCCTCCACCCCAGAACGTTTCCGCCGTTCTTGGTTTTGGGGTGTGACAATAAGTTTTGTAAAACATTTCAACATAATTATTATCTAAGAAAAGATCGACTTGATGTCAATCTATAAAATGGTTTGAAAGCATGGGTTTGGTAAAACAGTTTAAGTATAAAGAAACATTTGTTTGAAACACCATTGTAAATGAGTTTGAAATGAAACATACAGAGTAAAATCTACAGTTTAATAAGGAGTTTTAAACATATAAAGTATTTATGAAGATCATTTGAAGGAAACTGGTTGGTAAAACGGCTAATGAATAGTAAATCATTTGAATGCTGCTTATTAATCACATGTGATTTATATAATAAGTAGCATGATTCTACTTGTATCCCCCCATAAAGCATTTAAAACATTGATTAAGGGGTATGAACTCACCTGTTGTGGGTAATACGGATGAACTAAAGAGGTAGGACTGCTAGCTGTCAAGTGAAGTCTTGAACACACTCTATGATCCTAGTTAACATATAATATCACATATATGTAACAAATTAGACTATAAACAACTAATAAGCAAGTCAAGACACCCTATGACATGCTAAACACCTTTATCAAGTGTTATTAGCCTCTAGTATTGCATTTAAGTGTTTGTAGGGGAAGCTATTGTGGGTAGGGCTCAAGGAAAACTCCACCATGAGGTTCACGGCCCTAATGACCCTACTAAATGAGTTTACGGTCGTAAACTCATGAGTTTGCGGCCATAAGCTCATACTTATGTGACCAATTTGTGTTTGATGCTCTACAAGACCCTAACAAGCATTTCTACTTAATGGCTTGGTCTATGGAAGAGTTTAGGGCATCATATAACTCCTTTTAGGAGTTTACGGACCTGGGACCAAATCCCATGGAGATTACGGCCATAATCTCCCATGGATGGGTGTTTGTGGTGTTTTCAAGTCCCTAATTTAACTAGGAACTAAACTAGGCTATTGTGCAAGGCTTTAGAAGAGGTTATAGCATCAATTGGCCCTATTGTTTGGAGTTCACGGCCCTGGAGCTTCTTGGGCTGTGAACACCTTACTCTTGGTGTTCTAATGGTGTTTGCTAGTCCTAAACTCATTAGGGTACATGTCTAAACTAGTCTCTTGGCTTAAGGAAGGCTTTTAGGGTGTTTTGGCACCTAAAAATGGAGTTCACGGCCCAAGAACATCCTTGGCCGTGAACTCACTTCTAGCCTTTGTTTCTTAATGATTTTGTGGTCTAAACATGTCATGGTAGTTTCTAGGTTGAGTTCCAAGGCTTGGAGGGACATTGGGCACACTTTGGCCCTTATAAAAGACTTTACTCCCCAAGGTGTTCTTGGGCAGTAAACTCTCAGATCTTAGTGTTTTCCTATGATTTCTAGTGTATTAAGCATATAAGAAGCTTTAAAACAACACTAGATAGAAGTACTCACTTTCCGGAATGAAAGTCTGAAGATCCTTGAGAGAGAATTCGGCTTTTCTCTAGTTGGAAATGTAACTAATGAATAAATATGGTTCAGAATTCTATATATAGTCCTGGGATTTTTGTCAGAAAATATTTTATTCACTAAATGAACTCTAATATCATAGAGTTTTGGAATAACAGTGTTGCACACAATCCTAGTGCATCCACTCTCCTAATATCTCCTTAAGTGTAAATCCTGAAATACTCAAACTTATACACAAAAGTCTGGAAATTCACTGTAACTGTTTAACCTCTATTGACTTGATATGGTTTGTACGGAATGGAAATTTCGGGTTGTCACATCATACCCCTGTTAAAGGGAATTTCGTCCCAAAATTAGAATTTAGGTAAGGAAGTACGTATGAATGATCGAGTCGTGAGGTGGAAACTTCCTAATCAATTGGTTCTCGCTCTCCTAAGTGGAATCGGTTCCTCGGTTGGTATCCCAATGAACCTTCACTAACGGGCGACTGCGTTGCTTCGTCCGCTTGACCTCTATGCCTAGGGTCACTACGGTTCTAATACGAATGCAAGGATCTCGTTAATCTTGATCTCGTCGAGTAGGCTTACGAGGGTCCTAACGGAAAGGCATGGTTTCAAGATCGAGACGCGAAGAGTAAATGTACTTTACTGAGTTCGTGGAGTAGGTCTAGTTTGTGAGGTACAGGACCGATTCTGGTAAGAATCTCAGAGGTCCTGACTATCTTGGATTGAGCTTTCCACGTGATATGAAGCGTATTAAGCCATTCCCAGAGTGAGTTTTCCTAAAGAACTTGGTCTCTCACTTGGAATCTCCAAGGTTTCTTTTTCTTGTTTAACTTCCCAGTCAAGGGCCACCCCCTGCTGGGTCAAAGTCGTAAAGATTTTTGTGATTTGCGAGGGGTTCTGGATGAACCAAGACAGTAGGTCTGTGAGACCTAGAATTTGGCGAATTCCTGTCGGCGGCTCTGGTGCCGACAAATTCTCAGTGGTTTTGATAAATTGACAGAGTACTCAAGAATTTCCACATCACCAACAGTGTGTCTTAGGAAATTTTGACTCTTCAATTCCAAAACTCGTGATCAGAGAACTTTGCAAGAAGTATCTCCGAGGGTAATGTTTCCGCGGCTTCCTTCTTACTACAAGGGTAGATAAGTAAGTCATTACATGGAGAATGACGAACTGATCCAAGTAAGAAAGACGGACTCTATTCATTTAACTCATGAATGCTTCGGGCGTATTGGTCCTATCCGAAGGGTATCACTACGGACTCGAAGTGTCTGCATCGAGTTCGGAAGGTAGTCTTCCGGACATCCTTCCCTAACACTCAAACTGGTGATATTCGGATCTCAGGTCCATTTATGAAATTCATCCTTTCCTTGCGTTTGCTCAACCAATTCATCTATGCGGGGCAGAGACAATGATTTCTAATGGAAAATCTGGACGGAGTCCTCGATAGTCGAGGTACATATGATGCAATCCGTCGATCTCTGAAAGAATAAAACCGGAGCTCTCCGGGGTGAGAATTCTGGTCTTCCAATTCAATTGCTGAGTAGTTCGCTAAGTTGTCCGGACTGTTCTTGTATCTTCGTAGGTGTTTAGACTGAAGGGCGATCTGTTTACGGGAGTCATACTAGGTTCTAAGTTTGTTCACATGACGATGCGATTACCCGTAGTCTTGGGCAATTCTCCGTCCTGAAGTTCATATTGGAATTCATACATGGTTAAACGATCACCATTTCGTGTATACGAGTCGTATATAGTTAAGATTGAAAAGGTAGTCGAACAACTGATTCTTCTTTAAGCTCACATCCCATTGAGGAAAAGAAGTTAGAGTGGAATCATCAATTCTAAAGAAGTTAGGAGGTATCTAATAAAGTTCATTGTATTGCATTCAAGCCAAAAACTCCATCACAAGGAGTTTACGGCCACAAACTAGAGTTTACGGCCATAAACTCTTGTTAGCCATGAACTCTTGTTAGCCATGAACTCTTCTCCTTAAGTATGATTTTCCTTCATTTTTCTTCACTTCTCACATCTTCAAGTCAAGAACACTCATTTATCTCTCAAGTATCATCAAGATCACTTCCATTGCTCGTCAAAGTTGTAAGTGATTCTTTCATTATTAGTTGATATCCTTCTTGATCTAGTAAAACCCTATGATTTCATCCATGTCGGGTTAGATCTTCAAATCATCAAGAACACCAATAACACACACTAGTTCTTTGGGTCGTAAACACCCCTTCAAGCTTCTGAATAGTAAGTATCCTTTCCATATACTTGTTATCCATTAGAAGCACATGATTAGCATCTAAGAATCAACCATTTTAGCATGAACATCAAGAGTTTACGGCCGTAAACTCTTCATATGGCCATAAACCCTTCATGTCATGGCCGTGAACACCCATTGGTCATAAACACACCCCTTGTGTGGCTGTGAACACCTTTTGTACAATCATATGTGATGGTAAAACTTCATTCCAAGTGTTCCCTAGTCCCTAAGGTTGCTCCCTAACATTATTAATTGTTATATACACTAATTATATACATATATGTGTCATTATATGCTTAATAGGACCCGTTTGTGCTCGAGACTTCACTCGACACTTTGCATCCTATATCGATCTTACATTCGAATCACTCACTACAGGTGAGTTCATACCCCTAAACTTATCATTGAAATGATTTTAAATGCTTTTATGGGGGGGGGGGGGGGGAATACAAGTAGAAAACATTATAGTTATAGTATGAATCACATGTGATTTATAACTATCAAACAAGTGGATTTCTTATACTTCAAAACTGTATTATCAAAACAAACTATTTCAAAACATTTTATAAACTGACATCAAGTCCTTAATAACCATTCAAATGGTTAAAACTCTTTTATATGCTAAACTCTTTATCAAACGCTTTTAAACTTATATATTGTCAAAATCATGTCTATATAGATATAGTTATATAAATAAGGTTGAAAGGGCTTAGGACTGATAACTCGCTTTATTTCCTGTTCCTGTTTGGTTACGGACTTAGGGTATTGATCGTTTGCCTGAGTGTCGTTTGAATCTTAATTATATATTATGTATATGTATGTAGACATAAAAGTCCTTCCAACCAGTTCAATACCTTTGGGTAGTAAAGGTGTACAAACATGATTAGTCATTCAAACAACAATACTAGTAAACTATAATAGGTATAGTTTAGAGGATTACTACTCACTATTTCTAGAACAATGAAACATACAAGAGTCAGTTCATACATGAGTCGGTTCAAACATACTATAATGAGAAACAGAAAGAACATAATATACACTAGAACAGAAAGAAAATATTACACACTAGAATAGAGAGAACATGCTATACACTAGAACAGAGAGAACATACTATACACTAGAACAGAGAGAACATACTATACAAATACAAGAACAATATAACATTAATGTGAGCCACTAATTTATGGCATGGCAATATACTGATGTGTCACGTTTTGTAACCAGATTCTCCTGGGGGAGAGCGTGAATTTGTGTATAGAACTATATGGGATTGACCATCCTACAACTTGCTGATAGGTACAGTGGGGACCTACAGGTCTACGGGTGACGAATGTCATACCATTTCGACGTCGTTGATCGTAGTGTTTTACTAGTCAATTAAGTATGGTTATAATCTCATCACATTTTACCTTAATTAAACAATTGGTTTAAGGTAGTTAGTACATCGGTAGTTACTATATACAATACTAAGGTACATCTTCATTTTCCCATTACATTCATATACTGATCTTCTCACATAAACGGTAATTTAAACTATTTTCTGGAAATGATAGTCATACTTGGGAAAAACACTCACTTTTAAAAAAGAACAAACATACAGAACATTCGGGTCTTGGTAGAAGACTAAATTTCATTATAAGTAGAAAATATAGGATTTTCTAGGATATATAAACATTTACTTCAAACACTTACAAACATTTACATCAAACATTTACAAACATTTAGATCAAACACTTACAAATACTTTCATCAAACTTATACAAACATTTGACACTAAAATACTTATGAACTCACCAGCTTTAATGTTGATCGACTCTTTCAAAATAACTTGTATTCTCAGGTCACCAGTAGACAGGTACACTAGACCAGGTTTTGAGAAGACATAGCAAATTTTTGACTCGTCGTTTCTTTTGATTCATATTTTGGTGTCTTTCAAACTATGCATAGAACACACTTGTATTAAATTATATTATTAATGCAATGGATGATGTTGTTGCTTGTCTAATATTGTGCGTTGTTTTCATACTGTACATGACGTCCTCCACCTCTGAATGTTTCCGCCATTCTGGTTTGGGGTGTGACATGATCCAGGTAGGAGAGCATCAATTTCATAATCAGTTGGGCACATCATTGTGAGCTTGATGTGAAGTGCTCGACATCTCATTCCGAGGAGCATAAACTCGATTTGATCTCTTGTCGGATCTGGAAACCAGAGTTGAGCCCTATTAAGTATTTCATTCTATTCATTACAAGTAACTCCTGAGAGTCCTTTGGTGGATATCGTCTCTGTTGAGACTTCTGAGGTCAGTAGGACAACAACTGACTTGGAAAGCTAATGAATTGTGTGTGAAGTCCAAAACGAAATGACGTGTGTAGAATAAGAATCAGAATCATTAATCAATCACATAAACTTTGCAAGTAATATTGGTAAAAGATTTTCTATAATATTATTGATTATTGTCACCCCCCCCCCCCCGGCCGAGGTGGCGGAACACATCGGGCTGTGCGATTAAGTTTATGGATCACAGGTAAACTGAATATATATCACAAGTACAACAATAAACAAAATAGCATTTACATTCCATCTTGATGTTTGACAACAAGGTTTTTACAAAATAATAATAATACATGAATTGCCTTAATAGATAGGCATATAATACAAAAGCTAGTAAACTAGGTCACCTATAATCCAATCCATCTTGAATGTATGTATAGTGGTTTCCTAAGAATATAAGTAGTTTTGAGAGTTAACACAAGGTTAGTGAGTGTTGCAGGTTTTCTGCTAACAGTAGTAATACTTTTAATAAGTCTAAAAAGTATTTTCTTTGTATGTATAACAATAGTTAAAACAGTGTTTGCAATGAGTCTTTAAAAGCCCAAAATATATTTCTGTATAAGTACGTCCATACTTTAAACGTATTGGTAATTGTCACACCCCAAAACTGGAACAGCGGAAACGTTCGGGGGTGGAGGACGTCATGTTTAGTATCACAAGATATGTATATGTTAAGCAAGTAATGAACAACCATTTCATTTAGAAAGAAAGTGTTTACAATGTGTGTGTTCACAAAACATAGAAGTCATAAACAAATAACAAAACAAGACTTGAAGCTATAATTGTCACACCCCCAAACCAGAATCGTGGAAACATTCGGGGGTGGATGACTTCACGTAGTATCATAACAATTGAATATCATAAAGAAAGTAACACAACCATCATATATATAATATAAACATACATTGTTGCGTTATACATGTTTCCAAAAGAATATTATGTTGGAATAGTGTCTAAGGTTGCAACTATATTAGGCAAGTATTTGACCCGGTTATGCATGGTCCTTTTGGGTTGCCTTCACCATAGCAACTTGATAGGATGATTTATCAAGAGAGAATAAATATTATTAATATATTATGAGAATAATATATAGAATAATAATATTCTTATTTGATTAATATAAGTCATAGAATTAATTAGAATTAATTTGGTGACTTAAAGAGATTAATTAAATAAGAGGGTATAAACTGTCAATTGTTTGATAGTTAAACTTTAGACTGTAAATCCATATTGGATAGATGGTGGACGGATTCTAGAAGCTATGGATAGCTTCAAATCGTCCAAGTCTATCTAAGGAATGGATTTTGATTGCTTTAAGTGAAGATTATCTAATTAGAGTTTAAGCTGTAACCCTTAAGGAGTATACAAGTATAAATAGACCCTATGGCAAAGGGAAATCGGCACTTCATCAAAAGTAGAGAAACCCCTGGCCGAATTCCTCCCCTCTCCTCTCTCCCAAATCATCCTCCTTGCTATTTGGTGTTTGTAAGCCATTAGAGGAGTGACAATTGTGACTCTAGAGCTCCAAGACAACAAGATCAAACAAGAGATTCAAAGGTATGATTCTAGATCTGATTTAGTATTGTTCTTATTCCTAATTAGTCATAAGAAGTCTTGGATTCAAAGCATGTTTAATTAGAAAGCCTAGATCCAATCATTAGGGTTTTGCATGCGCACATAGGAAAGTTCTTATGGCTAAAACCCATCATATTACAGTATGATGATTTAAAATGTTTGATAATAAAGGCCTTAGCGTTCCTTCTTCACAAGCTGGTAGTTACCTGTATTACTGATTCCCTGAGAAATACAAGTGGTTTCGAAAAAGTATCAACAATAAAGTTGGTGAGTTCATAAGTGTTTTTGTACTAAAAAGTATTTCTTTTTGGAAGAAAATCCAATATTTTCCACATATAGTTTGAAAAGTTCCTAAAGTTGGAGGGCGTTAGTATCTTTCGTACTTAAACGATAAAGATGAATTTTGTACTCAAAATAATGTAAATACTGAATGCATATATGAGTCTCGTAAATCAAGCTTGTTTTTATACTTTTGTGTGAGTCTTATAACCATACTATTGACACAGACTGCCTGTAACAACATTCTTCAGGTGTTGTAGTGTTATGACATTTGTCACCCCAGACCTGCCGGTCTAACTATAGCTAACAGTTCAAGTGCGGGGTTGTCAATCCCGTATAGATCTATACACAAGTATCACGCTCTCCCTCCAAGAGATTATGGCTTAAAATACCGAACTTGAAACGCATACTTAAGAGTACATTGAAGTTGAATATCTCACATCACTTAGTATAAATAGATTTACAATAAGAAAGTCTTTATTTCACTTTAGATGAAAGTATTTCGTTTTTCAAAATGTATACGTAAGATGTATACGTAAGAATGTATGAATAACTCGCAAACTATACCTATTATAATTTTTCAGAAAGTATGTTCCATTTGGTGAAAATAACTTAGTGAAATACTAAACTTTATACGTAAAGTAAGATGGTGGTATCGAATAATAATAAAATAGATGTTGTATTTGTATTTATATAAAACAATACGTTTTCTTGTATTGTACTTGTATTTCCACCCTTAAAACATGAAAAGACTTGAAAAGTAGGGGTATGAACTCACTTGTTCGGTTTGAAGAGAGTGGGACTAGAGTCAACCAGAACTTCAACTGCAGAAAGCTGCGTTTTCGAGCTTCACGGGGATCTCGGTAGCGTAGAACCTTCGTCGGGGGCTTGGGTGTAGAACCGAGGGTGTCGGGATGTCCTCTGGTGCTTACAAGAGTGTGAAAATGAGTGAGAGTTTGAGAAAAGTGTGCCAAAATCCGGAGTTCATGCCCTCTATTTATAGGGTTGAAGGCGTGAGTACGTTGGGCGTCCCACCATAGTACGTTGGGCATTACTTTGCGTCATGGCATACGACTCGGGTCTAGCTAGGCGTAGAGCTTGCAGCTGATGGGACTCGACCCTGCACCTGAGTACGCTGGGTGTACTTTTGAATTACGTTGGGCGTAATTCCGGCTTCAATCTTCTAAATTCCGTAACTTTCGTGTACGGGCTCCGTTTTTCGCGTTCTTTATATCCACGCGTAGGTGAGACTATGCTCTACAACTTTCATTTAGACCATGTCGGCTAGTTTTGACTTTATTTTTAATACTATGTTTTTAATAGGCCGAGACTGCTAAAGTCCATTAAAAATTCATAACTTCTTTATCCGACGTCTGTTTTCGTTTGTCTTTTTATCATCTTACTCCTGTTGTAGAGACCTTCAACTCTCGTTTAGGGTGCGTTAGCTAAATATCGTTCGATCTTTAATTCAAGTTTTTAGCTCTCTACCGCTGTTACGAAACTTAGAAAATTCGTAACTTCTTCATATGAGGTCCAATTTGGGCGATCTTTTTATGTACGTTTACGGTTTAACGAACTCTACGACTTTTGTTTAGATACTTATGGCAAAAATGCATTTTATTGGAATTCCACTTTTTACGTTAAATAATGCTTTACCGGGTGTGTCGTGAATATTTGAGTGGTCATAATTTCTTTATTATAACCCGGTTTCGAATGTTCTTTATGTTTTTGGAAACCTTGGCATGATATCTAACATTTGATGCATCCCAATCTAGATATTTGAACACTTTATTTTTTAGGCTAATTTCGTTGATTCCAAATAGTTTTGTTGTATTTGACTTTTGAGTGTTACATTCCTTTGGAAAAATATAGGGTTGTCACATCATCCCCTCGTTAGAGGAATTTCGTCCCGAAATTTAATCTAAGACAGAGTTTACGTGTTAGGAAAGAGATACGGGTACTTTTGTTTCATCTGATCCTCACGTTCCCAGGTGTATTCAGGTCCTCGCTTGGCATTCTAGCGGACCTTTACAATAGATATGCGGCTTTGTTTAGTTCTTTTAATTTCCCGATCCATGATCTCTACTGGTTCTTCTACGAATTGGAGATTCTCATTTATTTCAATTTCGTCCAGAGGGACGACAAGGGTCTCATCGAACAAGCACCTCGTTAGGTTTGATACGTGAATGTACGTTGTGGAGTTCCTGAGGTAATCGAAGTTTGTAAGCCACCGGACCGATCCTGGCAAGGATCTCAAATGGTCCAATGTACCTTGGGTTCAATTTCCCCCGCTTTCCAAAACATATTAATCCTTTCCAGGGCGAGACTTTTAGTAGGACACGGTCTCCAACCTAGAATTCCAAGGGTTTCCGTCTTTTATCTGCATAACTCTTTTGTCTGTCCCTTGATGCCTTCAATCGTTCCCGGATCTGAACAATCTTCTCCGTTGTTTCCCTTATGATTTCTAGCCCAGTGAGAGTGTTTTCTGTTGCTTGTCCTCTTGCTAGCTGTGTGTCACCCACTTCAGCCCATCACAGAGGTGATCTGCACTTATGGCCGTAGAGGGCTTCGAATGGGGTAGCCTTGATGCTAGTGTGGTATCTATTGTTGTACGAAAACTCGAATAATGGTAATTGGGTTTCCCATGCCTTGCCAAAATCGATTACACAAGCTCTCAGGATATCTTCTAGGGTTTGTATGGTTCTCTCACTCTAGCCATCAGTTTACGGGTGATACGTAGTACTCATGTCTAGTCTCATTTCTAGAGATCTTTGTAGCGACTGCCAGAACCTTGAGGTGAATCTACTATCCCGGTCCGAGATAATGGATATTGGCACACCATGCAGCCATACAATCTCTCTGAGGTATGTTCTAGTTAGCTTCTCCAATTTATATGTTTCTTTGATTGGTAGAAAGTACGCGGATTTAGTTAACCTGTCGATGATCACCCAGATGGTGTCGATTCCGCTTGTCGTCTTGGGTAATTTGGTTATGAAATCCATGGTTATCCGCTCCCACTTCCATTCAGGTATTTCTGGTTGTTGTAACAATCCCGAGGGCTTTTGGTATTCCACCTTGACTTTGGTGCACGTCAGACATTTCCTCACATAGGTAGCAATTTCGGCTTTCATGTTCAGCCACCAGTACAGTTTCTTGAGGTCCAAATACATCTTATCGGAGTCGGGATGTATGGAGTATCATGTCTTATGGGCTTCGTTCATGATGACTTCTCTGAATCCGCCCAACTTCGGTGTCCAGATCCAATACATGAAGTAACGAACTCCATCATTCTTGACTTCAAGATTCTTATCCATTCCCCTTAAGGCTTCCCATGTCACATTTTCGGATTTCAAGGCTTCAATTTGGGTGTCCTTGATTTGCGTAGACAAGTGTGAATGGATTGTCATAGTTAGATACTTCACTCGGCGGCCCAAGTATTCCTTTCGGCTGAGTGCATCAGCCACCACGTTAGCCTTTCCAGGATGATATCGAATTTCGCATTTGTTATCATTTAGAAGTTCTACCCACCGTCTTTGTCTCATGTTGAGTTCTTTCTGGTTGAGGATATGCTGGAGGCTTTTATGATCGGTGAAGATTGTACATTTTGTGCCGTAGAGATAGTGTCTCCATATCTTTAGAGCGAAAATGACTGCTCTTAGCTCGAGATCGTGCGTCATGTAGTTTACTTCGTGCGTCTTTAGTTGTCTTGAGGTGTAGGCGATGACCTTCCCTCGTTGCATCAGAACACACCCAAGTCCTTGGTTTGACGCATCATAATAAACCACGAAGTCCTCTGTTCCTTCTGGTAAGGTTAGGATGGGCGCACTACATAAGGCTCGCTTTAGTGTTTGAAACGTGATGTCTTGTTTTTCTCCCCAGTCGAAGGTCACACTCTTCTGAGTTAGGGTGGTAAGTGGGTTAGCAATCTTCGAAAAGTTTTGTATGAACCTTCGGTAGTACCCGGCGAGTCCCAAAAATTGTCGGATTTCTGTTGGGGTTCTTGGAGTCGTCCAATTCTCTATTGCTTTGATCTTGGAAGGATCCACGTGTATCCCCTCTTTGCTTACTACGTGACCTAGGATATCTACTTCCCGAATCCAAAATTCGCACTTTGAAAATTTTGCGTATAGCTTTTCTGCCCTCAATGTTTCCAAGACTTGGCGGAGGTTTTGGTTGTGTTCTTCCTTGCTTCTTGAATAGATGAGTATATCATCCATGAACACGATCACGAATTTATCCAGGAAGGGACGAAATACTCGGTTCATCAAGTCCATGAACACCGCTGGTGCATTTGTCAATCCAAAGGGCATCACTACAAACTCGTAGTGACGATAACGTGTTCGGAATACCGTTTTGGGGATGTCTCCTTCCAGCACTCACAGTTGGTGATAACCGGATATTAGATCGATCTTTGAGAAGTAGCTTGCTCCCTGTAGTTGGTCGAACAAATCGTCTATGCGCAGTAGGGGGTATCGGTTCTTGATCGTGAGTTTGTTCAGCTCCCGGTAATCGATGCACATGTGAAAAGATTCGTCCTTCTTCTTCACGAATTGGACCGGTGCTCCCCATGGTGAGAAGCTCGGTCTGATGAAGCCTTTGCTCAACAGCTTGTTCAATTGACTGGACAGTTCCTGCATCTCGGCTAGGGCTAGACAGTAAGGCGATTTTGCTACTGGAGTAGCTCCGGGAATTAAGTCGATTCTGAACTCGACTTGGCGTTCTGGTGGGATCCCTGGAAGATCTTCTGGAAAGATGTCTGGGAAGTTGCAGACTTCCGGAATGTCTTTAATGTTCTTCGATTCTTGTTTCTTGTCTACTACGTGGGCTAGAAAGGCATGATATTCCTTGCGAAGATATTTTTGTGCTTTAACATAGGAGATGATTTGTAAATTTGTACTAGGTTTGTCACCAAAAATGACAAGAGTTTCGCCGTTTGGCAGATTGAGGAGAACGGCCCTTTCGTGACAAAGTATATCGGCATGGTGAAGGCTTAACCAGTCCATACCGATGATGACATCAAAACTTCTTATTGAAATGGGCATAAGATCGATTTGAAACAAGTGCTCGTTTAAATTTAATGTGCACCCTACGTACATATCGCTTGCGCTTTCCGTTTTATCGTTTGCCATTTCTACAGTGAATATTTTATTGAGTGGTTGGGGTTTTTGATTAAGTAGGTGTTTGAATTTATGACTCACAAAACTTCTCTCCGCACCGCAGTCAAAGAGTATGCATGCATAAATGTTGTCGAGGAGAAACATACCCGTAACCACCGTGGGGTCAACTATTGCTTCATTTTGTCCTATCGCCAACACTCTTCCAACACCGCCAGCATTCTTTGCCTTAGGTCAATCCCTCTTGAAGTGCCCAGTTTCTCCATACCCATAAAATGTCTGGCTTATTCCAGCACCAGGAACTTGAGTGATTGGTCGCGCCGGTGCCTTACAGAAATGGGCAATGTGCCCTTTCCTGTCGCGGTTTTTACAATGCATCTCGCGGCAATTACCGTGGTGATGGTAATTGCATTTGTTGCACTTTGGCAGGTTCCTAGCATATTGTTTCGTTGGCGCAGGGGTAGCAGGAGTTTTAGTGGGGGCAGTAGCGGCATGGACCGCCACCATTTGTTTCTTTGAAGGTTCTTGCGAAGTTTGCCCTTTTCTCTTGTTCTAGAACTTCTTCTTCTTGTTGTTGTTCGCATTGTTGTCGTTGTTATTGCTTCCTTTGGTTGGTTTAGCGACGACGGTCGTGACACTTTGATAGACACCATGATCAACGAGAGATTGCGCTAATTCCTTGGCGTTGTCGAACGTCGTGGGTTTGGAGGCTAACACACTCCCTCGAAGTTGGGGTGATAGTCCCCAGATATACCTTTCCACCTTTTGGCTTTCTAGGATCATCATTCCTGGGCAAATTATTATCAAGTCACTGAATCTGTTGCTATAACCTGCGATGTCCGAGCCTACCATCGTAAGGCCCTACAGTTCCTGTTCGAGCTTCTAAATCTCGCCTCTTGGGCAGTACTCTCGTAGGAGCATTCGTTTCAGGTTTTCCCAACCCATGGAGTTCGCCACTACTAGGGTTAGTGTCTTGACATGTCCGTTCCACCATGTTAGGGCTCGTTCGGAGAAAGTATAGGCGGCGAATTTCACTTTGCTTTCTTTGGGGCACGCGCAAATTTCGAACACAGCTTCCGTTTTCTCTATCCATTGGGATAGAGCCATCACTCCCTCAGTCCTATTAAAGGGAATAGGTTTGCCGTTGGTGAAGTCTTTGTAAGTACATTCCCCGGAACGGCCTTGGCTTTGGCCATTTGTAAAGCTATTTATTCCTCCTCCTAACCCGTTGTTACTCATTTGTGCCATCGTTGCGGTTACAGCAGCTGTTACAGTAGCTTGGAACACAGCTGCATCAATAGTTGGAGGGGGTGGTGGAGGTGGTGTTAGAGCTGAGTTTCTGCGTGATGATCTACGAGGAGGCATGTTCTGGTAGAGAAATAATAATGAAGACTGTAAGTTTCTAATGATTTGACAATCGCGCACTAGAGAGTTAGTTATATCTTGTAGTTTGTTTTGACTTTAGTTAATGGTTTCAAAGTAGATATAGCAATTTAGATAATCCTATAAGTTTCGAGAGGTATGTAAATAAATATTTCACATATATATATATATATATATATATATATATATATATCTGTCACACATACGGTGCGTTACATTATGCTTCGTGTTTAGGAAAATTTGACCTATCTAGAGGTCTCTGATTACAAGTTCAAAGAAAGTAAGAAAAACTTTATCCGAGGTCCTATTCTATATCAAAATTGTTGGAGTTGGGCAAGTCCTACTTGTTACGTGTTGTGCGTTTGGAGCTAGACTCGGCATTCGATTGTTTGACTCCCATTAAACGCCTCTCAAGAACCGCTTGTTGTTCCTTCATCTCTCTTATTTCTGCAAGTGCTGCCTCCATTTGGCTTTGAAGCGTCCCTGTGTGGAGTTGGGTATCTTCGTGTAGTCCGTCCAGATAACGGATGTCTGCAGCGTTACCCTATGTAGCAGTATTGATCTCACAAATTCTGGTCTCTTACATGTCCGAATGGTAGTTCTGGGTGGCTATTGTGCCCACAAGAACGGGAAACGCTCGATCGGCTGAACCTTCCCCACTGACATTGTAAAACTCCCAACACATGCCGAAGGGAGGGCGTACACCTATTTGACGACTCCAATGGTAGAGATGGCTTCCCCAAATGGGAATGGGACCTTGGTAACCCATTCTAACTGTTGGATAAGGTGTCAAAGTCCATAACTTATTTGGTATATACTTGACCCGACCCGGCATGGTCCATTTGGGTTGCACTTCACCCGAACTATTTATGGATAATTTTATGAGAGTTATACACATATGTTTATTAATATATTATAAGTTATAATATATTAATATGAAGTCATGTTATTTAATTAGTCTTAGTCTTAAATTAATTATGAGTTAATTTAGAGATTAAAAGGAAGACTAATTAGATTATGGGCTATTGGTTTTATATAGTGTGGGCTAATACTCATTTGTTAATGGGCTAGGCTTATATGGAAGTCCATGGATGATCCATGGAGCTTTTAACCCATGGATCCTTGGAAAAGGAAAGGTCATGGGTTATTAGGGTTTCACCATAACCATGCACACTATATAAGCATGCTTATGATGCATGAAATGGGACTAGTGAACTAGTGTGTGTGTGTGTGTGTGTGCTTGTGTGTGGCCGAAAATACAAGTGTGTATACTCTCTCAAAGTTTTCCAAGAGTTTGTGGTGATTTGTGATTCCATTTGAGGCATTCACATTATTAGTGCTTGGCCCTCAAACTCCTCAAGAATCAAACTCATCAAAAAGGTATGTAATCTCTTCTAACTCTTTTACGTTTAAAAGTTGCCCATGCCATGTTAGATAGGTTATGAACCTTGGAAAATTATTATTTTGCATGTATTTAGACAAACATAGATCCAAGGTTTATTAGGGTTGCATGCACACTTAGGAAGTGTTAGATTGCTCAAAACCCAACAGTGGTATCAGAGCCTAGGCTTGCTTGTTTGATACTTGATGCAAAATAGTTGAAAAAGTCGAAAAACTTGCTGTCTGCCTGATGAACTCGCCGAGTCCATGGGGGGACTCGCCGAGTTCATGTGTATCTTCAACCTACTCGCCGAGTAGGTTCATGCACTCGACGAGTAGGAGCCACAGAGTGTAGATTTTCGACTTTAGCTGCTGGAAATGGACTAGAAACATTACCCTAAACTGTTTTGGTATTTTAAAACTTGTTTTAGTTGGTGTAATGGTTGCTCTAATCCATTTACAATAGCATATATCAAAATTCCATGATTTTATGTGTTCATATAATTCTTGAAATTTTGATGATCATGTTGATGTTCTTATGAATTCAGAAGATGATAGGAATTATTTTCTGAATTGTTTAGAATTAATTCTTGATCATTTATGTGTTTTAATGGAGTCCATAATTTGTCCTCAAGTTATGGATATCCAAAGGTCACTTTCTTTAACACACACATTTAAACACATAAGTTACATGAAAATGAAGAGTCTTCATTTTTATGGTCCTTTATATCATAAGTTATGAAATGAAAAGTTTTGGATAGTTACAAAACTTGCCCTCAAGTTTTGGAATTTGTAAAGTTTCACACACTTTAATAAACTTTAATTCCAACCCTTAGAGTTTTAGTAGTTAAAATTCAACCCTTATACTATTTATAACATTAATGGTTAATTATTATATATATGTATAAGAATAAGTCGTTCTACCGTTAGTAGGCCTCATTCACGAAGCCGGTCTACAAGGTGGGTATAAGGTTGTTGCCTATAAAATGGCAACTTAATGGGTATCCACTCTCACCCACCGCTTGCTTGACTGGTGGAGGGTCGTTAGGCGAACGGGTAGGACAATGACTTTAAATCCTCATTAAAAGTATAATGATTATTATAAAGTAACTAAACCTCTTTAATTCCCAATCTTAGTTATTTTAGGAAAAATGTGAACATGGTGCTAGTCCATGGAATTCACACTTTGTACCTTACCAAGTCGTTGGTGGAGCGTGTGTGGTTAACTGGCACACTAACTTGGACTAGTAAGGATCACGAAGGGTGACTTAATGTTTGTCATAGATCAATGGAGCATGTGTGGTTAACCGGCACATTGATTAGGTGATAATATTAAGGGTACCAAGTGAATTAGCATGGTTATTCACACCTTGTTTTGTGATCCTCGGCATCCCAGTCACAAAACTTGAAGGGCACAATCGAGATTGAAACATGCCATTGAAAAGTTCAATGAATCTCAAAAGAATCTAGGAATTTCAAATCCAATTAAAACCTAATAATTCATTTTGTTTTTCATGGTGGAAATTGGTGAATCGTCATTCACCTACCTTTCAAATATATTATTACTTAGATTACGGCATCCCTCTTCTAAGTATAATATATTGTGATTGGGTCCTAGCCTTAATATTACATTTAGGTGTCTTATTAAAGATTCTATATATCTAATCTAAACATGCTTTCTTCTTTTAGATGTCTTCCAACACTAATTCTTCAGGCTCTAACCCAACTGGTTCTTTCTCTCTCATGAATCTTTGTGGGAGGGTCATCATTGATGGTTCCAACTTCATGGATTGGATTAGGAACATCAGGATGGTTACTCGTTATGAGGACAAGGAATATGTCCTCGATAAGGAGTTAAAAGAGCTTGATGAGTCTACTGCTACTCCTGAGGAGATCGCTGAATTCAGGACTTATGAGAGAGATGCTACTAAGGTGGCATGCATCATGATGGCCACGATGACAGCCGAGCTCCAAAAGTCATATGAAGATTTCTACCCTTTTGAGATGCACCAAGACCTGATGGAAAGGTACCATCAGAGTGCTCGTCAGGAGCGGTATGAAATAATCTCCTCCATAATAACTACCCGCATGAAGGACGGTGATTCCGTCACGGCTCACATGAAAAAGATGCAAAGGTATGTGGACCGTTTGCTGAAGCCGAATGTGAACATCCCTGAGGAGTTGGCAATTGACATCATTTTGCACTCCTTACCTTCTTGTTATGACCATTTTCGTATGACATATCATATGAACAAGGAGGAAGTTACCCTCAGCAAGCTTCAAGGACTCTTGAAGACCGCTGAAACCGGTCTTAAGGGCAAGGCGGTTGTTACCTCTACTACTCCTACTCCAACATCTACCCCTGTTTTGGCTATCGGGCAAGGCAAAGGGAAAAAGAGGAAGCACCCTTCGAAGGGTACCAAGGGAAAGTCTCTTGAAGGCTCCTCATCGAAGACCAAGAGCGGTTCTGTCACTCCTTCTTCCATTCCCAAGGATGTTGAATGCTTTTATTGCCATGAAAAGGCACACTGGAAGCGAAACTGCCCTAAGTACTTGCAGGATCTAAAGGATGGGAAAGTGAAACCCACCCATGCAGGTATTTACACTATATTGTCTAATTACTCAACATATTCTAACTCTTGGGTGCTTGATACAGGATGTGGTATTCACATATGTTCTGATTTGCAGGGCCTAAGAAGAAGTGAGGATGTGGAGCACAGGAAGATAAACTTGATCATGGGGAATAGGAAGGCTTCACCTGTTTCCAAGATTGGAGTTTATACTTTGTTGCTTAATAATGGGTTAAAATTAGATTTGAATAAATGTGTGTACTCGTCTGAAATGGCGAGGAATATTATTTCTTTTCATGCTTTGTACAAACAAGGTTTTACCTTTTCGTTTGATAATGGATGTGGTGGTATTAATGCTTTCTTTAAAAATGTGTTTTATTTTAAAGCGTTACCTTGTGATGGTGTGTATGAAACTGTGTCGATTGTAGACAACTTAGGAAATAATGTGTTATATATTGATTCTTCTACTAGCCTAAATAAAGCATCATTGTGGCATTGTCGTCTTGGACATGTAAACAAGAAACGCATAGGCCAACTCCAAAAGAGTGGAGTCTTGGAATCATTCGACCTTAAATCGGATGATTGTTGTGAATCTTGTCTACTTGGAAAGATGACAAAATCACCCTTCACTGGAACTTGTGAAAGGGGTGAGGGTTTGTTGGACCTAATACATACTGATGTATGTGGGCCATTCAAAACCGCCATAAGGGATGTTAATCGGTATTATGTGACTTTTATTGATGATTTTAGTAGATATGGGTATGTCTACTTAATCAAACATAAGTCATAAACCTTTGAAAGGTTTAAGGAATTCAAACAGGAAGTAGAAAATCAATTGGGCAGGAACATTAAGATGCTTCGATCCGATCAAGGTGGTGAGTATCTTAGTATCGAGTTCCTTGACTATCTTAAGGAGTGTGGTATTGTCTCACAATTGACTCCTCCCAGGACACCACAGCTGAATGGTGTAGCTGAGAGGCGTAATCGAACCTTGTTGGACATGGTTCACTCTATGATGAGTCGAGTTTCGTTACCAATCTCTTTTTGGGGGTATGCCTTAGAGACTGCAGCCCATATCCTTAATCTAGTCCCTACAAAGAAGGTTACCAAAACACCTCATGAGATGTGGACTGGGAAGTTTCCCAATTTAGACCACATCAAGATTTGGGGTTGCGAGGCTTTCATGAGGTGTGAGACTCATGATAAGCTCGAACCCCGAAGTGAAAGGTGTATTTTCATCGGCTACCCACAGAAATCCTTCGGTTACCTCTTCTATAGACCTAGTGAGAATGTGGTCTTTGTAGCAAGAAGAGGGGTCTTTCGTGAGAGAGAATTTATAAGCCAAGGAGACAGTGGGAGGCAAATTGATCTTGAAGAAATTCAAGAAGCAATTGGTGAAGGAACCTCAGACACTAGCAATCAACCTGAGGAGGAAACTCCTGTTGAGCAAGCTGACGAGTCTGTACCTCCGAGGCGTTCCACACGGGTTAGGAACACACCTTCGTTTTATTATGGCTTTCATATTACTACGGAAGGTGATACGTTTATCAGTGATAGTACACTGGTAAATTTGGATGAACCTAGCAGTGTTAAGGAAGCCATGGCAGGCCCGGAGTCTGCTAAATGGAAGGAGGCTATGGACAGCAAGATACAGTCCATGTATGACAATCAAGTTTGGAACTTGGTTGACAATGTACCAAACCGTAAAACAGTCGGGTGCAAATGGATCTTCAAGAAGAAGACCGAAATGGAAGGAAAAGTGCATACTTATAAGGCTCGACTGGTTGCGAAGGGTTTTACTCAGACTCAGGGTATTGATTATGATGAAACCTTCTCGCCGGTAGCAAAGATTAAGTCTATTAGGGTAATGTTGGCCATTGTTGCATTTCATGATTATGAAATATGGCAAATGGATGTCAAAACCGCTTTCCTTAATGGAAAATTGGCTGAGGATGTGTACATGAATCAGCCAGAGGGTTTTGTCAGTGCAGAGTACCCTAATAGAGTATGCAAGATTGAGAAATCCATTTATGGATTAAAACAAGCATCTCGTAGCTGGAATCTTTGTTTCGATGAGAAGGTAAAAGAGTTTGGCTTCTCGAGAAGTGAAGATGAGTCTTGCGTGTATGTCAGAGCTAGTGGGAGTATAGTTAGCTTCTTGGTACTGTATGTGGATGACATACTACTTATAGGAAATGACATCCCAACCTTGCAGGAGGTTAAGTCCTGGCTCGGGAAGTGCTTTGCTATGAAGGACCTAGAGGAGGCTGCCTATATCCTAGGGATAAGGATATTAAGAGAAAGGAGTAAAAGACTAATTGGACTTAGTCATAGTACCTACTTGGATAAGGTGTTGAAAAGGTTCAACATGGAGAATTCCAGGAAAGGAGATTTACCGATCCAAAGCAATGCCAAACTGAGTAAGACTCAGAGTCCGAGTACAGAGGCAGAGATAGCTGAGATGAGCCAACTACCGTATGCTTCAGTTGTTGGCTCGATCATGTATGCTATGACTTGTACCCGCCCTGATGTGGCCTTTGCTTTGAGCATGGTCAATAGGTATCAAGGGAACCCTGGCAAGGCTCATTGGACCGCGGTAAAGAACATTCTCAAGTACCTGCGGAGGACTAAGGATTGGATCCTTACCCTTGGTGGGAGTGATGACTTGAGAGTATTAGGGTATAGTGATGCTAGTTTTCAGACTGATAGGTATAACTTCCGCTCTCAGTCGGGCTGGGTCTTTACCTTAAATGGAGGGGCAATTTCTTGGAAGAGTTCCAAGCAGGAGACGGTGGCTGATTCGACTTGTGAATCAGAGTATATAGTAGCGAGTGAAGCAGCGAAGGAGGCGATATGGCTGAAGAACTTCATCGGAGACCTTGGAGTTGTACCAGCTATTAAGGAACCTATGGAGATTTTCTGTGACAGCAATAGTGCGGTTGCCTTAGCCAAGGAACCAAGAGATCATGGCAGATCCCGACACATTGACAGAAAATATCACTTCATAAGACACAAGATTGAAGAAGGACTCCTTGTGGCAAAGAGGATATCATCGGATGAGAATCCTGCAGATCCCCTTACGAAGGGACTGACGAGGGTTAAGCATTTTCAGCATGCGAGGCGCATCGGGCTGAGGGACGATATTCGTTTTACAGATTAGATAGTTTTCCTGAAACTTGTAAAATGTAATCGACGTTTGATGATGAATAAAATTTGTGATTTATTTATGGGTAAAGTGTTGCTGTCATTGTCAATTATTTACTATTGTTTCAGTTTTGCATGTTTTGACTTCCAGAATAATTAATTTATTCAAACCTCCACAATCGGTCATACGTCGAAAGTAGGTATGAATCAAGATTGTCATGAATTGGGTTTGTAGATGGCTAAAGGTGTTTAGACATGGCAATGGTTGCTGCAACGTTCATGAGTACTCATAAGTTATGAGTATTGGTATAAACCCACGCTCACTTGTATCACTTCATGGAATTTATCTCGAGTGCTCGTGAGACGATAATATCATATAAGTCTTCAAACCTAGAGATATGAGTTGTTACCTATGAGTTGGTTGTGCATTGATTGCACGTAAACGCATCAGTAACTTGATGTCATAAAACGTGCCTTTGTGTACAATTCAACAAGTACTAGAACAAGCATATGAGTCGAAGTTTATCTGTTCCTTCTAGAAATAGAAGCGATATCTGGGCCCCTCGATGATTTTGTGTTGACCCATGTACCGGGCCCGGTCAGAACTAAACTGATGTGTTCAGTAAAGTTCTTTGTCAAACAAATCAGAAATCGAGAAACAACTGCCAGATAATAAGCAAGACATAGTTCCATGTGTTTGTCCGGCTGATATCATGAGAACAGAGGATTATATGATCACTTGTCTTAAAATGGCGCTTCATAGTTCAACGGAGTTTTCGAGAGCTACGATTGCTGGTTGGTTCCTGAAGTTATATAGGCAAATACAGTTATTAGACTTATCCAAGTGGGAGTCTGTTGGATAAGGTGTCTAAGTCCATAACTTATTTGGTATATACTTGACCCGACCCGGCATGGTCCATTTGGGTTGCACTTCACCCGAACTATTTATGGATAATTTTATGAGAGTTATACACATATGTTTATTAATATATTATAAGTTATAATATATTAATATGAAGTCATGTTATTTAATTAGTCTTAGTCTTAAATTAATTATGAATTAATTTAGAGATTAAAAGGAAGACTAATTAGATTATGGGCTATTGGTTTTATATAGTGTGGGCTAATACTCATTTGTTAATGGGCTAGGCTTATATGGAAGTCCATGGATGATCCATGGAGCTTTTAACCCATGGATCCTTGGAAAAGGAAAGGTCATGGGTTATTAGGGTTTCACCCTAACCATGCACGCTATATAAGCATGCTTATGATGCATGAAATGGGACTAGTGAACTAGTGTGTGTGTGCTTGTGTGTGGCCGAAAATACAAGTGTGTATACTCTCTCAAAGTTTTCCAAGAGTTTGTGGTGATTTTTGATTCCATTTGAGGCATTCACATTATTGGTGCTTGGCCCTCAAACTCCTCAAGAATCAAACTCATCAAAAAGGTATGTAATCACTTCTAACTCTTTTATGTTTAAAAGTTCCCCATGCCATGTTAGATAGGTTATGAACCTTGGAAAATTATTATTTTGCATGTATTTAGACAAACATAGATCCAAGGTTTATTAGGGTTGCATGCACACTTAGGAAGTGTTAGATTGCTCAAAACCCAACACTAACTTCGTGAGGACGAGGACCGGGAGGGTTGATTACTTCCGGCTCGGAGTCTGTTCCATCCGTAACTTCCTCTTCCTCCTCTTCGACTTCCTCGACAACTTCGAATTCCTCTCCAACTTCCTCTTCAATTTCCTCTGGGTCTTCTTCCGAATCTTCTTCTATCCATCCACAGTTACCTTGGTTTGGGTAGTAGGGATCTCCCGGTATATGGAATCCGGCCATTTTGTCTGTACTAGGATAAAGGTATAAGAATTTTATAAGAAAAGAAATCTCTATTTAACGGCATCCTAAGTTTAACTATATCTTGTGGTGTGCAGGTTTTTCATTGTCCTTATGTTTTATAACAATACTCCTATAGTATTTCGAATTTGCAAGTTTAGAAATTTTATTTGGTAAGTTTTTGACTTGTTGTCCACTACGACCATTCCTTGGCGTACGTTGGTCAAATCTAGGATAAATATAGTTGATCATGCTATATTTATTCTTGATTTGATTACATACCTCGAGGCCCAATCGTAGTGTTGCACTTTTTAGAAAACTTTGTTATGATACGAAACCAATGCATGCGTGTAAAAATGTATATTTTAAAAGAAAATATATTGTTTATGAAAACGTTTTGTCAGAAGGTTTTTGGTCCCCTTTACATTTATAGTTTGTATATCTTATGTGGTTCGATATACTTAGTTCACTATAAACAATGCTCTGATACCAATCTGTCACACCCACAAACCAAAATGGCGGAAACATTCGGGGGTGGATGACTTCACGTAGTATCATAACAATTGAATATCGTAAAGAAATAACACAACCATCATATATATATAATATAAACGTACATTGTTGCGTTATACATGTTTCCAAAAGAATAATATAATACGATGATTTAAAATGTTTGATAATAAACGCATTAGCGTTCCTTCTTCACAAGCTAGTAGTTACTTGTATTACTGATTCCCTGAGAAATACAAGTGGTTTCGAAAAAGTATCAACAATAAAGTTGGTGAGTTCATAAGTGTTTTTGTACTGAAAAAGTATGTCTTTTTGGAAGAAAATAGATGAAGGTAGTTTCCATAAAATCCAATATTTTCCACATATAGTTTGAAAAGTTCCTAAAGTTGGAGGGCGTTAGTATCTTTCGTACTTAAATGATAAAGATGAATTGTGTACTCAAAATAATGTAAATACTGAATGCATATATGAGTCTCGTAAATCAAGCTTATTTTTATACTTTTGTGTGAGTCTTATAACCATACTATTGACACAGACT
The DNA here is from genome assembly GCF_002870075.4 of Lactuca sativa. Lineage (NCBI taxonomy): Eukaryota > Viridiplantae > Streptophyta > Magnoliopsida > Asterales > Asteraceae > Lactuca > Lactuca sativa. The sequence goes on from NC_056628.2 coordinate 116,278,599, forward strand.
GCCTGTAACAACATTCTTCAGGTGTTGTAGTGTTATGACATTTGTCATCCCAGACCTGCCGGTCTAACTGTAGCTAACAATTCAGGTGCAGGGCTGTCAATCCCGTATAGATCTATACACAAGTATCACGCTCTCCCTCCAAGAGATTATGGCTTAAAATACACGACTTGAAACGCATACTTAAGAGTACGTTGAAGTTGAATATCTCACATCACTTAGTATAAATAGATTTACGATAAGAAAGTCTTTATTTCACTTTAGATGAAAGTATTTCGTTTTTCAAGATGTATACGTAAGAATGTATGAATAACTCGCAAACTATACCCATTATAATTTTTCAAAAAGTATGTTCCATTTGGTGAAAATAACTTGGTGAAATACTAAACTTTATACATAAACTAAGATGTTGGTATCGAATAATAATAAGATAGATGTTGTATTTATATTTTTATAAAACGATACATTTTCTTGTATTGTACTTGTATTTCCCCCCCCCCCCCCCCCCAAAACATGAAAAGATTTGAAAAGTAGGGGTATGAACTCACTTGTTCGGTTTGAAGAGAGTGGGACTAGAGTCGAGCAGAACTTCAACTGCAGAAAGTTGCGTCTTCGAGCTTCTCGGGGATCTCGGTAGCGTAGAACCTTCGTCGGGGGCTCGGGTGTGGAACCGAGCGTGTCGGGATGTCCTCTGGTGCTTACAAGTGTGTGAAAGTCAGTGAGAGTTTGAGAAAAGTGTGCCAAAATCCGGAGTTCATGCCCTCTATTTATAGGGTTGAAGGCATGAGTACGTTGGGCGTACCACCAGAGTACGTTGGGCGTATGCGTTATTCTGGGCGTACTTCGGTTACATTGTCCGTAACTTTACGTCATGGCTTACGACTCGGGTCTAGCTAGGCGTAGAGCTTGCAGCCGATGGGACTCGACCCTGCACCTGAGTACGCTGGGCGTACTCTTGAATTACACTGGGCGTAATTCCGGCTTCAATCTTCTAAATTCCATAACTTTCGTGTACGGGCTCCATTTTTCGCGTTCTTTATATCCACGCGTAGGTGAGACTATGCTCTACAACTTTCATTTAGACCCTGTCAGCTAGTTTTGACATTATATTTAATACTATGTTTTTAATAGGCCGGGACTGCTAAAGTCTGTTAAAAATTTATAACTTCTTCATCCGACGTCTGTTTTCGTTTGTCTTTTTATCATCTTACTCCTATTGTGGAGACCTTCAACTCTCGTTTAGGTTGCATTAGCTAAATATTGTTCGATCTTTAATTCGAGTATTTAGCTCTCTACCGCTGTTACGAAACTTAGAAAATTCGTAACTTCTTCATACGAGGTCCAATTTGGGCGATCTTTTTATGTACGTTTACGGTTTAACGAACTCTACGACTTTTGTTTAGATACTTAAGGCTAAAATGAATTTTATTGGAATTTCACTTTTTACGTTAAATAATGTTTTACCAGGTGTGTCGTGAATATTTGAGTGGTCATAATTTCTTTATTATAACCCGGTTTCGAATGTTCTTTATGTTTTTGGAAACCTTGGCACGATATCTAACATTTGATGCATCCCAATCTAGATATTTGAACACTTTATTTTTTTGGCTAATTTCTTTGATTCCAAATAGTTTCGTTGTATTTGACTTTTGAGTGTTACATTGCTTTGGAAAAATATAGGGTTGTCACAATAATGCTCCATCTTCTGAATCCCCAACATGAGCACCTGTCTAATAGTCTCCTAAGAATACAAGTTATTTGAAAGAGTTTATCAGCAATTAAGCTGGTGAGTTCATAAGATTTTAGTGATGTGAGTAAGCTGTAAACTGTGGTTGAAAATGTATATGTAAAAGTGGTGTAAGCTGTAAGTTCTGTTTTGAAATGTTCGCCTGTTCCTCTAGAAAATCCTATATTTCCTACTTGAATGAAAGTAAGTAAAATGACACTACAAGCCTTTCTATGGGTACTAAGTGGGTACAAGTTATATAAGTCTTGGAGTAAACAAACAATCGATTGTGCGGATCTGCCCTAAGTTCACAACCCAACGAGGAACAGAAAGTAAGGCGGATAGCACACATCCCATTGGTTGTTAGATCGTTGTCATATATGACCCTGGTGTATTCACTTGTTACTCATGGAGTTAGTTGTAATGGTTCCTTTATATTTAATGAAAAGTTATTTTAAGAAAACCTAAATTTCTTATAGTATAATATTGACCATAGTGACTACTTCTGTAATAGCTTTGTTTATACTGCTATATATAATCTGATATGGGGTAGAAAGTTAATTGGGTGAATCTGCCCTAAGTCCACAACCCAACGAGGATAGGAAGTAAGGCGGAAAAAACACATTTAACTATCTATTGGGTATTAGTTTTATATATAAACATGGTGTATAACTAAGGTGTTATAGAGTTATTCATCTAAAGTCTTTAAGTGTATACTGGCTTAATAAAATAGATTGAGCCCTTATCTGGGAAGTTTCTAGTTTTGTATTCCAAAACTAATGACTTTGAAAAGTATGTTTTGTACTAGAAAAGTTGTTCTTTGACTTTGTGTCCTATAACCTGATCCATACATGGTACCCTTATGATGACTTAATAAAATGGATTAAGCCCACAACCAAACAAGGACAAGAAATGAAGCGGAGAACACACATCCTATTAGCTGTCGGATCCTATTGGTATATATATATCCTATGATGTATACATTAAGGAATCATAAGTCTAGCATTATGGTCCTAACTTTTAGAAGTAGTCTTCTACCAAGGCCTGACTGTTTTGAAAGTAGCCTTCTACCAAGACCCGACTGTAACGATTATTAATAACATTGGCAGTGTAAGTACTGTAGTATTTGTAATAAGGGACTACTTTAAGTACTATTTTTCCTTAATTGAGGGTTAAGGCATAATGTGATGGCTAGATCCTATGCTAAATGCTCCCTTGTCAAGAGATTCTTGGAACTACACGCGACCCCTGCATGAGTGCAATCCGCGAACCTCCACATTACTATGATCATGTATACCCACTATAACTATCACAATGCGTTGTGATTCATTGGTATAGTTAGCTCCTTAACATGTTCCATGCTAAAGCACCTTATTATGTTCTGTTCTGTTATCGTATATTGATATCGTAACTATGTAAGCGTATTGTGTTAGTATAGACTCATGAACTGGACTGACTCTTTGTGTGCTTCATTGTACTAGAAGTAACGAATAGCATTCTCCTAAACTATACCTATAATAGTTTACTAATGCTCTACTTGGACTGTTACTAAAAAGACTCATTTCTCTACTAAGTTATGCTTGTACTTTAAAAATGGAGTTTTGTATAACTATAAAGTAACATAACCTTTAAAAGAGTTTTGAAATGTTTTGACAACTTATAAATAACATAAGTAACATTTTGAAAGATGTTTATAACAAACATTTACACAATTATCATTGTGTTCAACTTGTATTCCCCCCCCCCCCCTTAAAACAGCTAAAATAATTAAAAGATTCATTACGGGGTATGAACTCACCTGATGTCAGTGATTCAAACGGGTATGCGCATACGGATGAGAAGTTCCACGAATGAGGTCCCGAGACACAACAAGTCATAAATAACATATAGGGACACATATTGACGTGAATATAGTGTTTATGAACAACTATATGAAAGGAAACACCTTCCGAGACTAGGAAACACCTTGGTTAAGTGTTGGAATCACATGTGATTCATCAAAGGGAAGTGAAATGGCATCTAAGGGTGTTTACGGTTTTGTAACCAACTCCACTTGAGTTTACGGTTGTAAACCCATGAGTTTACGGCCGTAAACTCATGGTACCTTGACCATTTTGTGATTTGAGGTCCTAGAAGTCATTTTGAAGCATCCTAACTTCAAGTCTTAGCCTTAGGTAGTGATTAGGGCAACATATCACCCCTTTAGGGGGTTTACGATTTTTGGACCATTTGTCTTTGGTTTTATGGTCGTAAACCCAAATGGTTTATGGTCAAATGATGTTCTCAAGTCTTAAACACTTCAAGGTAAAGGTCTAGGCTAGTTTCTAGGCTTAAGGAAAGAATTTGGGGCATCAAAACATGCATTTGGGGTGTTTACGGTTGTGGGAGGTTCCCAAACCGTAAACACATATACATGGGGTATTTTGGTGACTTTTAGGTGCTAAACACATCAAGTGAAAGTTCGAGGTTTGATACCAAGGTTTATAGGTACATAGGGCACACTTTTGGCCACATATTTAGTGTTTACAGTCCAAGAGGATCTTGGGCCGTAAACACCTTGTCCTAGTGATTCTTGGAATATTTCAATGGTATCTAGGCATGTAATACACTTTAATACACTCTAAGGTTGAAGTACTTACAATTTGGGATGAACGGTTGAAGATCCTTGGGAGAGAAATCAGGTTTTCTCTAGTTGAAATGGAAGAAATGAACCAAAATGGCTAAGTCTTACTTATATAGTCTTCAGGGTTTACGGTCCCAATAACATCTTGGACCGTAAACTCCAAACTCTTGAAATTTTGGGCACTTATTGCTACATAATAAACCCTAGGGTATCCTCTCTCCTGATATCTTCCGAAGCACCAACTTTAAAACACTCAAACTTATTCCAAAAAGCTTGAAAGTTAGCAGGCACAATTTTGACTTCTGTTGAAGTGAGTGGTTGTACAGAAAAGAAATTTTTGGGTTGTCACATCATCCCCCCGTTAGAATGAATTTCGTCCCGAAATTAGCATTCTTAACATTACTATGGGGTTGAGCTTTTCTGCTTTGTAGAATACTCACTAGTAGACCTGGCAACTTTGCCATGATGTTCCTGATAGGATTCATACTTGGTCCATATATCATTACCTCCTGTATCCAAGTCGTATATCCTTGAAAACCAAACTATTATATTACATAAGTAATTTCATACTTAAAATAGTTTTGAAAGCAAATAAGCCCATGGTTGTAGTGAGAGAGAAAGAGAAAGAGATATTCTAGTTAATGTTTTTACTGAGTCCTATTACCAAGCTATGTGAGTGAATATACCCCTACTACTTCATTGGACGTTGTAGTAAAAATTATAGACACCTATCACGCGCTTTGATTGATCGGTCGAGGGTTGTAGCTAGCAATCGTTGGTGGGGATGTCAACACCGTATAGATCTATACATATGTATCTCGCTCCGAAGATTAACGGTTATAGTAGTGTGGCTATGCTAAGTGTTTAAACTTAGCTAATGAATAACGTCTCACTAAAAATCCCTTAACTAAAAAAGTTTGAGAATAACTCTCTGATGGGTTTTATACAAACAATCCTATGTGTGCATGCAACCCTAGAGTTGGATCTATGTTATCACTATTAGTTATACAACATTATGAACACTTGAAGAACCCTAAAAGGCTTCTAGGAATTTTGAAATCCACAAGGAAAGATGAAATACATACTGTTATATTGTAATAACAACTTAAATCTTGAATCTTCTTGTCTTTGAAAGCAAGTACCACAAGTGTAGTACCTCTAATGGCTCACAAACATCAAGAGCAAATGGAAAGGCAAGAGAGAGAGAGAGAGAGAGAAGAGGTATGAAATTCGTCCCTAGGAACCCTAGACAAGGCATGGACGAATTCTTATGGCCTTAGGGGTCTTTATATAGGTGTAGAGATTAGGGTTTCAGTCCTTATCCTTATCTAGTTGCTTGCCCACCAAGCAATCATAAGATAAGCCTTAAAAACCCTTATCCTTTATCCTTTGGACGATTTCAAGGATATCTTATCCCTTGAATTCGTCCAACCCATATCAAGGATAATCCTTATCCTACTTTGTAACTATCATATAATTACAGTTCAGCCCCTTTAGTTTAATTAATTACACTTGATCACTAAATTAATTCTTAATTAATTATTGACCAATATTAATTAAACAAATATGATTTCTCCTTTAATATATTATTCTTATAACATATTAATAAATCATAATAACCTTTTTCTCTATTATTTCTCCAGTCAAGTTGCTCTGGTGAAGGCAACCCAAAAGGACCATGCTCAATCAGGTCAAGTACTTACCAAATATGGTTACGGTCTTAGACACTAATCCAACAGTCTCCCACTTGGATATGACTAGTAACCACAAATGTAAGTACAACTCGATTAGCAATCGTAGCTCTCAAAGATGCTGTCGAACTCTGATCTTATCAGTAACCTGTCCTTTAGATAAGGGATCATATATTCCTCCATTCTAGATATCATATAGACGTAAGACATGGATTGAAATCATTCTCTCAGTCTATGTGTTATTTCCAGATTTCCGATTTACGACAACTGACTAATTGAACAAATCAAATTAGCCCTAGCCCGGCCAAGCATTTACGTTTGTCATCACTAAATCATCGAGGGGCCCACAGATATCGCTTTTATCCCACTTTGGGTAAAAGGAACGGATAAAATTCGACTCAATGTTTGCTTGCACTCACTCACCAAATCACACACAACAATATGTTTTATAACACCAAGTTACTGGTGTGTTTACATATTATCAATGTGTAACCGATTCGCAAGATACAACTCACACATCTCGGTTTCAAGAATACAAGATATTATCGTTTCACCAATCGCTCGTGATAAAATCCATGAAGCGATCCAAGTGAGTGTGGTTTTAATCCAATGCTCAAAATCATATTCATAAGCACTCATGAACGTTGCAGCAAACCTTTTCTATGTATAATACACTTTAGACAATCTACAAACCAATTCATGACAGTCTTCATTCATACCTACTTCCAACATATGAACGACTGTGGACCATTCGAATAATTTTATAATTTTGAAATAATTAATTATTCAGGAAGTCAAAACATGCAAAGTGAAACACAAGAATAATACTAATCCTATATGGTCCCAAACTTTTGAGTATAAATAAAACACTTTTTATTTATCACCATATTGATTACTCATTATCCATTGTTTAATGTTTCAGATAATCAACTTTATAACTCGAATCATAACCACAATTGTCCCATGCTCCAAGCATGCACACTTTGGTTTCCTATTGTCCATACTTTGTGAAATATATCAATTGAAACTTTTCAAATGCAACTCATTTCACAATCCCCAATCTTTATAATTAGCGTAAGAATACCAAATTCTTGCCACCTTTTAGAATATGTCAAATTCTAATATTTTATGCAATGATCATTTTTGAAGTCACGACACAAAAGTCACAAAGACTCGACCAACGAAATCACAAGGTACTCTATCAAAATTGTTACAGAACAATTCTATAGATGTGATGTCTCTCACTCAAAGTACATTCCTTTGAACATCCTTTTGCATAAAATTTTCTAATCTAGACATAAATTATTAATTTCCAACTCCCAATTATGGAAACATTTCCATATTTACCATATGACAACTCATTCTTAATAGAATCTTATCTATTTATAATAATGTCGATATGGTCCATTCAATACCATACTTCCAACTACTCACAAGCGACCAATCCTCAGCGAACTTTGGATCGTCCTTTGATAGTTGTTTAATTATCTTAGTCAAAACTGATTATTGTCCTTTTTCCCTCTTAATGTGCTAGACATTTGGAAAAATTTTAGAATGGTCAAATATTATAGCACTTGCAATCGATCCTTTACCCGAAGCGTATGGGACACGATGCATAATGTCTTACATAAAGGTACGATACTCTATCAATCTTCTGCCATAATATTTTATTTGTGACGTTCTTACAATTCGAACTATGAAGAGGGATACCGTAATCATAATCGAAATTTAAGCACACGCCATGTATCCTTTGACTAAATTTATTAAAATTTTTCAATCTAAGCTTTAGATTTTGAACGAAGTACAATATTCTCTCCCTTAATTATAGAAAAACAACTTTTCAACTCATACAACTTTGCAAAGTATAACTCTTGTTTTCTATAATTAATATTGCTAACTTGCAATACTTACCATAATAATCATGCTCCCACTTACATGATGATTATTTCTTTACCAGCATAACACTTATGCTCCCACTAGCTTCGACATGTATTCAGAAATCAGTTGAACTTCTAGAAAACAATTTGTTAAGTTCATATTTCTAATACTAGATGATTCGATAAGACTTTATCTAAGCTTCTCAACCTCATACACTTTTCCTTGGACAGCTCATATGTATATGTCTAAACGATTCTAGGACTCATATCAATAAGTCTAAAATGTTCAGACCCATTTGCCATTTCCCACAATTCGAACTATGAAGAGGTATGTCGTAATCATAGTTAATTTGAGAAACCCAAATCACATAATGCTATCTTCAAAATCTCTCTTAGTGAAAGCGTTTCCTCACAATCATTTTCATGAATGAGAGAAAACTTATGACACTTAGATTTTTTGGTGTATACATTCCCATCCATGTGAATTCTTCATAACCATAATCACAAGATAATGTTAGCGACAAATTCAAACTCTTATGGATAAAACTTGTTCAACTCAATTTCTTGCCATCAAGGGTCCCACCATTGCTTCCAAGTTATTGAGCAGCCCACCCCTTCATTTCAATGTACTTTCCATTGAACAAGGTGTCTTGCCCCTATACGATCCAATGAGAACTCGTAGAACTCACATATAGAGAAAACTCAATTGGAATAGCACAGAAAACAAAATAGTGTCAACACGATAGGTTGTAAACCTCAAGTAGTGTGCTAGTGATGATTGATAAGGTTTATTCTTGATTTGTTCTTGAAACCTTTCAAGATCATTAAGACTCCCACTGACTCCTTGGCATATATGGTTTTCTTGTCAAGAAACATTTCTTGACAAACAAATATTCAAGAGTTAGTGTAGTTTTATCAATACAAAATATTTCACATGATTGGTCCTAGTTGGTCTTTGTCTTATCCAAGACATCACCACTTACCAATTTCAAATGTGCAAGAATAAGAAAACCTTTTCCAAAATTCCACATTTGATGAATGTTATAAACCTTCTTAAGACTTGTCACTCAATTCACAATCTTGGAGTATAACTCTAAGACTTGATATTGGAACGAAGTATGATTGACTTCTTGATTTAACCATTTCTATAATTCCTGGTTCCTCTTTTTAGACATGCAAATTTTACTAAGACTCACTTAGAGGATCAATTGAGATATGGTTCTTAATCATTAAGTCCTATCATAAAACATAATAAAAGGTACTCTCCCTTCTTCTTAGAAGAGAGAAACTTTTATCTTTCTGCCTATTTGATTCTTCTTATTCGTTTTGCTATTGATTGAAATTCTTTCAATCAACTTAGAATTATACTCAATCTTATAGGTATAACCATATTCACTAAACTTTAGTAAATCATGATGAATGTCTTTGTCACTTTTGTGGTAGACTTGATCAACGTACGACCTAGTGTACTCGATCTCTTAGTCCTTAATTTGACACTTTGTCAAAAATTAGTCTAAATTTCCCAAATGCGAAAGTTCTCATTCTTCATACAATACTTGTTGCACGATTCCAAGTTCCTATCCACTTGAAACTTGGGCGACGAGAAACTCTCCCTATTTGGTAAACTCTTGACACTTCTACAAATAACCTAATTAAGAATCAAATCCATTTTGCTAATAAAAGTACACAAACATCAATTTTTCATATATGCCATTGTAAAGATAAACAAATAAGATAAAAACAAAATTTTATTTTATTCATAAAAGCAGCGGAAAACATGTCCTTACAATGGAAAATTCAACTGAAAAACTATGTAATCAAATACTCCTAACAAATCTATCATAACTTCCTAAGCTTAAAATCTGATCTTCGAATCCATGCGATCATAATCCATTTCTTCATGATCAGACTCATCTTGCTCTTCCATCAAACTTCCTCTCTTTTCTCTAATTCTACAAAACATTCAAATGTAATCTTATCACATTGTATAAAGAATAGGAATTTAATGGAGTTAGATAGTAGATTTTATACCTGAAGTAGAGCCATACTTCTTGACTATCCCATCTCTTAGACTCTTCAGGTCCTTTCGGCAGCTTCGTATCCATTTCCCCTTCTCTTGGCAGCAGAAATAGGTGGGTTCTTCTAGAGTGTCCACGGAAGCATGGTTGGTTGAATTATCAGACAAATATGCTCCATTACTTCGCCAAATCATTTCTGATTCAGCAGCAATAAGCATGTAAGTTAAGTCAATGAGGGTCGTGTCAAGATCTATCATATAATATTCTCTTATGAACTTATCATATGAATTAGGGAGTGACTGAAGAACCCAGTCCACAGCCAACTTATTGGGGAAAGACGCACCCAACATAATCAACTTATTAATGTGTGATTTCATCCCTAGGACGTGAGCACACACGGGTTTACCATCTTCATGTTCCATTGCCAATAGGGCTTCGGTGATCTTGAACCTTTCAAATCTTCGTTCTTGTGGGTCAGGGAGAACAACGGGAGGAGGAGGAAGAAGTGAAATCAAGCTAGTCCACATTGATCCTTCACTTTGGAACAAGCTTTCACTTTCAACAGGAACACTTTTTCCTGGGGATTCAGGAAAACCACGGTTAGAATCAGACATCTACAAAACGGGAGAAATTTCAAGTTAGTTGATTGAATCCTTAATGAAACGCCCAAATGAGACATTAAGGCTAGAATCCAACAACATTATTTACACATTAGAAGAGGGATGCCGTAATCCAACATGCAAATAATTTGGAGGTAAGTGAATGACGATTCACTAATTCTTCACCATGAAAAACATAAAGGCTTAAGTTTTAAATGTATTAAGAATTCCTAGATTTCCTTTGAGATTCATTGAACTTTTCAATGGCATGTTTAAATCTCGATATGCCCCTATCGTTTGTGACTGGGATGCCGAGGATCATAAAGTGGGTGTGAATAACCATGCAAATCTACATGGTGCCCTCATTGTTACAGTCACCTATTCGATGTGCCAGTAAACCACACACACTCCATCGAACTATGACAAACATTGAGTCACCCTTTGCCACCTTTGCTTATAACCAATTAGTGTGCCGGTTAACCACACACGCTCCACTAACTTCTTAGCAAGGGTGCAAAGTGTAATTTCATGGGATTGCATCAATTTCACTTTTGCCTAAAGTAACTAGGATTGGGAATTTGCAAAAGCGTTTAGTTACTTTACATAGATTCATTATACTTATTAATGAAGAGAGGATTGCCCTATCCTACCCGTTCGGCTAACGACCCTCCACCAATCAAGGAAGCGGTGGGTAAGAGTGGATACCCATTAAACGGTCATTTTATATGCCATAACCTTTTACCCCCTTATAGATCGGCTTCGTGAATGAGACCTACTAACGGTAAGACTAGCCTTTTAGTTATACATATATAATATTAGACTTTTAATGTTATACATAGTATAAGGGTGTATTTTACACTTTTAAAATATTGGGTGGTTTAAATTTTATAGATTACACTTTTAAAATATAAACCATATCATTATGGATTTATTAACTCTCTTTTAATTATACACGTAATTGATTTAATAAACCATAAGGGTGTAATTTGAACTTTTCAAAATTAGGGTTTTAGAATTTAGACTTTCAAAATTAAACTTTTAATCAAACAAAATAAATTCCAAAACTTGAGGGCATGTTTTGAAACTTTTCAAAATAATTAGGTTTTAATCTCACTTTAAAATTTTCGAATTTAAGACTATTTAAATTAAAATTTTAAATATTAAAACTCTTGATTTAATAATTATCTTGAATTAAACTATTAATTTAAATTATTAAATCATAAGGGATTATCTAAATCATAAAGTATAATTACCAATTAAACAATTAATTTATCCTAATCCTTTTAATCCCTCTAAATTTCGAAAATCATGGGATAGGATAATTCAAAATCTTTAATTACCATATATAACCATTAAAGGATAATTACAAGATATATGATAATCCAAATCCCTAAAATTTAGGATCTTATCTTGGGGAGGAGGCTAATTTCTAAAATCATAAGGTTTTTCAAACCCTAGATTTCGAAATCTTGAGGCTTAAGGAAAGGATTTGAAAACCCTTTCAAATTTTCGCAAATTAGGGTATAGAAACCCTAATCTCGAAATTTCTAGCCTCCTAGGGTTTATTGGCTATAAACCCTAGTATGTCAAGTTCATACAATTGCATAATACTAATAGAAAACAAGTTAACCAAAGGCTCTGACACCACTGATGGGTTTTATACAAAACAATCCTATGTGGGCATGCAACCCTAGAGTTGGATCTATGTTATCACTATTAGTTATACAACATTACAAACACTTGAAGAACCCTAAAAGGCTTCTAGGAATTTCGAAATCCACAAGGAAAGATGAAATACATACCTCTTGTTTTTATATTGTAATAACAACTTAAATCTTGAATCTTCTTGTCTTTGAAAGCAAGTACCACAAGTGTAATACCTATAATGGCTCACAAACACCAAGAGCAAATGGAGAGGCAACAGAGAGAGAGAGAGAGAGAGAGAAAAGGTATGAAATTCGTCCCTAGGAACCCTATACAAGGCATGGATGAATTCTTATGGCCTTAGGGGTCTTTATATAGGTGTAGAGATTAGGGTTTCAGTCTTTATCCTTATCTAGTTGCTTGCCCACCAAGCAATCATAAGATAAGCCTTGAAAACCCTTATCCTTTATCCTTTGGACGATTTCAAGGATATCTTATCCCTTGAATTCGTCCAACCCATATCAAGGATAATCCTTACCCTACTTTGTAACTATCACATAATTACAATTCAGCCCCTTTAGTTTAATTAATTACACTTGATCACTAAATTAATTCTTAATTAATTATTGACCAATATTAATTAAAAAAATATGATTTTTCCTTTAATATATTATTCTTATAGCATATTAATAAATCATAATAACCTCTTTCTCTATTATTTCCCCAGTCAAGTTACTCTGGTGAAGGCAACCCAAAAGGACCATGCACAATCGGGTCAAGTACTTACCAAATATGGTTACAGGCTTAGACACTAATCCAACACTCTCGACCCTAACTTAATTGGGATTAAGTCACTAGGCATAATGAATATTGTTTGTATCAGATTTATAAAAGCCAAGTATGTTTGACATACATGTAAAATTATAATATGTTCGCTTTTATAAAAAAAATGAATGTTTCAAATTAATGAACATAGGTACATGTATAAATGTTGTGTACTTAAACATATAAATAAACATGCATATTAATAGCTTGAATCTGCGAAATACTACATTGTTTCATAACTTGCTTGTTATAATATATAATGTCACATGAAAATCATATAATTTTGTATTTTGTAGTATTTGTTGTATGAAATGATTATTTCACGATAAAATAACCCTAATACGTATACGAAAAATTTATACTGGTTTATGAGTAACAATATAGTAAACTTTTAAATAATAATATTTTTATAAACTAGATTTATTGTATTTTTGTATAAAAAAGAAATTGATTTGTATAAACGTAATATTTGGCACATGTATTGTCACACCCCGAAAACCGAAGGCGGAAACATTTCCGGGACGGACTCAACGTTGAGTATCAAATCCAATGTACATAGTAAGCAAGTAAACAACCATTACATTGCATATTAGAATTTACATTTGTTCAAAAGTAAAGTGTTACAAGTGATGATACATATGTATATAAATATATAGACAAAAGTAGAGATGAGTCTTCTGTACGCTCCATCTTCTCCAAAAAGGATCGTTGGGTACCTGTCTAAAATGGACATGAGAATACAAGCAGTTTGAAAATCAGCATAAAGCTGGTGAGTTCATAAGCGGTTTTGTTTTGAAAAGAATGAGTTCCTTTATTTTCTGAAAATTTTGTTATCCAAAAAAATCTCATATTTTCTTATGTAAAACAGTTTAGTTATCATTTTTTTTACCAATTTGATTACGTGTTGTATGTTACCCCAGGAAAATCCCATATTTTCCTAATAGTTTAGTTATCCATTCGTTTCTTAATTCGATTACGAGTTGTTATGTTATCCCAGGAAAATCCTATATTTTCCTAAAAGTAAGTTTAGTTATTGGACACCAATGTAATATTTGATTATCTATTATACTTGTCATATTAGCTAGGTATTCTGATATCCTAATTGTGTTACACTTGAATGTACCTAGATGTATGCCTTCGTATTCGTATTCCTATTCTTAATCATATTCATTTTCGTATTTTATATTTGTATTCGTATTCTTATTTATATTTGTATTCCTATTCATATTCGTATTCGTATTCGTATTTGCATTAGTATTCGTATTCCTAGTCCTATCCCTAATCCTATTCGTATTCGCATTCGTATTCCTATTCCTATTCCTATTCCTAATCCTAATCGTATTCGTATTCGTATTCGCATTCGTATTCGCATTAGCATTCGTATTCGTATTCCTATTCCTAATCCTAATCATATTCGTATTCATATTCGCATTCGCATTCGCATTCGTATTCGTATTCCTAGTCCTATTCCTAATCCTATTCGTATTCGTATTCGTTCTGTTCCTAGTTGTACTTTCGTATTCGTTCTGTTCCTAGTTGTACTTTCATATTCGTTCTGTTCCTAATTGTATTTTCGTATTCGTTCTGTTCCTAAAGTCCTATTCCTAATCCTATTCATATTCGTATTCGTATTCGTATTCTTATTCGTATTCGTATTCGTATTCGTATTCGTATTCGTATTCGTATTCGCATTCGTATTCGTTCTGTTCCTAATTGTATTTTTTTAGTATGAATTATTCATAGATTATGAAATATAATTTAAATTGTAACACTTTATCAAGAAATCTATGATTAGTCTGAAAGCTAACTTCGTAATTCGAACTATTTGATTTAACACAGTTTTCGATATTAAAAACATACAAAATATAGACATTTAAACTGAAAATGTTAAGTTTGAGTACAAGATTTCCTTGTACTTTTTCTTGTACTCCCCCCTGAAAACATTTGAAAATGGGTAGGGGTATGAACTCACCGATCGAAAAACGTGTTGGATTGGATGCTAAGTGTCGGTTCTGGGCTTGATAACGCGCGAGGTTCCTATGTAATATGAAATGATATACAAGTGTATCTAATTAGACCTTAAATCACTAATTAGATACGATTATACACTCCAAGACGCGAAAACACTTCAAATCAAGTGTTTGGAGTGACCCGGGTGACATATAAGGTCGTATATGGCCGGGATAATGTGTTTACTCTTCGAGAGTAAACTCCTTATGGAGCTTTCGGCCCTAAGACCAACTCCATATGAGTTCACGGCCGTGAACTCATGGGTGAGGGTTTTATGGTACTAAATGGCCTTATATGACTTGGGAAAATTGGCTAGGATCAATTCTAGGGCATAGGAGTGGTTTAAACTTACACATGGACCATTTAATGGAGTTTACGGTAGTAAACCAGGAGTTTAAGGCCATAAACTCCCCCATACCCATTCCTTATGTGCTTTGGTGGTGTTAGGACAATCACATCTGATTTAAACTCATTTTACAAGCCTTGGATGGAATTTTGGGCATCATTTGCTTATGTTATAGGAGTTTACGGCCCAGGAACCCATCCTTGGGGGGTTTACGGCCGTGAACTCCTAAGGGAGGGGTTTTCATTGAGTTTAAGGCTTCTAATTCGTTTATGGTTGATTCTAGAATTTATTCCAAGGCTATTAGTGTGTTTAAATTGCATTTTAACACTTCAAAATGAGTTTACTCCCCATGATATGGATTTTACGGCCCAAGCATGTTCTTGGGTAGTAAACTCATGTTTACTCTCCAAAAATTAAGTTCAAGGTGTTCTAAGTCCATTTTGGTAAGCCCCTAAGTCATATCTAAGCTCCAAAGGTCGATTGGAAGGGTTTTTGGGCTCCAAAACCCATTTTATGTGAGTTCACGGCCTAGGACTGTTCTAGGGCCGTAAACTCATGAATAAGGTCCTATTCCATGATTTGAACTCGAATTTGAAGGTCTAAGATGCTATACTAGGAGTTAGGGTAGTTACCTTGGTGATTTGGAGCTTAAATTTGATGTTTTTAGACCTTAATCTTGAGTTTGAGGAGAGAGGTTAGAGAGAGAGTAGTGAGAGAGGGGAAAGGCTTCAAATGAAGTCTTTTGAGCTTTAAATAGGTCCTAAGTTCGGGACACGGTGGGATTCTACCCAATACCGACGTTAAACGGGGCTTTTGGTCGCACCCGATTAAGTTATTTTTATAACTTGACGGAATAAAACAATTATTTTTCAAATTAATAAATTGAAGCGTTTCCATGGATTTTTAACGTATTTGGACAATTATTAAGTCATAATAACAAACTTAAAATAAATGACTTAATTTAGAAACGAACGGAAACAATTTAAGACGACGAATTTTTAATGACGTATCGGGTTACGACGACGGAACGAACTTCGGGTTGTCACATGTATTCCCCCCCTCTACCGAAATAATTAAAATATTAAAAAAGAGTCGTAAGCACTCACCCTTGAAGCGTGAATTCCATTTGTTCGAATTCGTTTTCTTTTGAGAAACTTGTTGTGAGAAATTTAAATTATTGGGGGCTGTTTAGTAATTTAATTAACCGAAGTGGGACTGGTTTGGTAAAAATAATTTCAAAAGATGGGCTAAAATGGTTATTTTTATTCATAGTTTGTAGATTGGGATCTATTATGTTAAAAATAAACAAATGAGGGGCTGTTTGTGGATAAATGGAATCATCTTTTGGGGATTGGGACATATTTTGAATAAAGAACTTAAGAGTAAGGGCATTTTGGTTATTTCGTAAATCAAAACTGACTTAGGGCTTTTTGTGCCCATGTTCGTTTTATGGTCGCGCAAAAATAGAGAGGTACAAACTCGAACACAGGCAGATGAGATGGAAGGCACCTAGTTAATGAGGAATCGGAAGCAAATCAGTTGGAGAAGGTTCGATCCTCGTCTGATCGGTGAAGGGTGTACGAAATCAGGTGAGGGGTCCGATGGGGAGTCCCAGATTGTCGATCGGTGGTTGAGGAATCGCGAGAGGAGATATCGACCCCCGCTGCTTCTGTTTGCTTCACCGCCGGCGGGAATGAAGAGAGGGGAACGGTGGGCAGTGACAATGGGTGTTCGATGGGCGAAAATCGCGAGGAGGAAGGCACCTTCGATTGGGGGCTGTTCGATCCTCATCTGATCGATTGTAAAGGAACGGAAACAGAAGAAGTGGAGGGTTGGATCCTTGTTTGACCAAGAGCAGAAAACGAAAATAGAAAGACGATGTGCTTGACTGGTTCGAGAAAAAGAAACATGAAAGTGATTTGGTTCGACGGTGGTTATCAGTGGGGCGGCTTATTTCCATCGAACCTTCTTAGGTTTCTTCCTCATCTCTGGCAGCAAGAACACGAAGGGACAACAGTGGCAGTTCCGATCCATAAAAGGTAAAATGGTTGATTTTTGGGATTGTCTGTTGTTTGATAGGGATAGATTTAGGTGGATGTTTGGTTGGATCATTTTACAGGGAAGTAAAAGAAATACAAACGTGAGGTTACTCTTTTTGTTTGCAGGTATACCCGAGAACAAGAACAGTTCTTGTGTTGTTGACAGGAATCGGTATAGGGAAAAGGATGTTTGGGTTTGATTGTTTGACAGGAAAGAAGGTAAAATGGTGGTAGGGTGGTGACAGTGCAAGGTGGTGTTGGGGTTTTAGCAACCACCGATTGCTGCTGTGAATTTGATGGGAAGGAAGAATCCATTTGTTGTTGCTGGAAATGAAGATGCAAGCAGATATAAAGGATCGATCAACTTTACTGTAAGGGTTTAATTTTTGTTTAATTGTTTGTGAATCAGTACTTGATGAGTAGAAGCAATGCCATGGGTTTTCCCTTAACTGTGTGTGAGTTGTAATACAGGTGAAAGAAAAACGTAGGAAGGAAGTAAAAATAATGGAGTGCAAGTTTTTTTTGAGTTTTTCTTTGTATAAAATGAAACTTGGAAGAAGGTATTATTTGGCTGTCTTTATCTATTTATTTATTTGTATTTGTGTATGTATTGTTGAGAAATTTTATTGCTTTTATTCTTGATATATATCATGGTTGTAAAAATCGGTCTAGGCGGCTGATTAATCGGCGCTTGGCGGACTCTAACTGCTTACGAATAGCTGTTATTGGGTAAGCTAGTCGGTCTTGGTCAATATCGGTAAAAGACGGTCCAAATTGGACTAATTCGTCCCAAATCGGACCAAAATGACTTCAACCCACTAGCTCAAAGGAGCAAACCCACCCAAAATATAGTTGGGTCGGGTTTTTTTAGCCCACCTAGTTGGGTTTGAATTTTTGAAGGAACTAACTCTCCTTTTATAAGATATGTGCGCCTTCGTCTATTGTCCCACCAACGATGAGGGATACAAACACGAAATTTCCTTCTTCACTGGAAACATGAGCGATGTGGGATGCAAACCCAAAACTTCCTTCTTCACAACTCCATCGAACACTCTCTACACCACCATCCTTCTTCACTGGAAACACGAAACTTCCCCATTATTAGGTCGAGATGAAATTCGTCAATTTAGAATCTGGGTTCAGGTCGAGATGAAACTTCCTTAGGATCTGTCGAACAATCACCTTGAAGACGATGATCGTCGGCCCCAACACTGTCGACATGATTCCTAACTATGGCCGTTCAATGACTCTCTGCCCCTTCCACCCTATTGGAGATGTATTGCTTCATAAGCAAATCTGCTTCGTAGGTAAGCCATTTCTTACAAATTGGTTTCATGTTTCTTACTTCTACACATAGCCTGTTAGCAAATCTGATTCACACTTCACTATGGTCGTTCAATCTTAGTTTCATGTTTCTTACTTCTTCAATCTTGACACACGTTGGTTTTATGTGTG
Source organism: Lactuca sativa (assembly GCF_002870075.4). NCBI lineage: Eukaryota > Viridiplantae > Streptophyta > Magnoliopsida > Asterales > Asteraceae > Lactuca > Lactuca sativa. The sequence goes on from NC_056628.2 coordinate 116,297,449, forward strand.
AATGGTGGTTTATATGATTAGGAAATCGCTTACTTAGTGTATGAAACCATCCGTCCACCAAGTGTTTGATCAATTGCCTGAGTGAATCTTGTAGTCTTGATTATCAAAGTGAGGTATTGGTATTCATGGGTTCTTAATTAAAACTTTAGCAATATGTATTGGGTTTAATTGTTGTTGCTGGAATATATGCTACATATAATAATGGATTGGTTATGCATACAAACTATGATAGACAAAAAGATAATATGAATTGATTGGTGAAATCATGCCTCACAATAATAGATTGTGCATTGCAGGACATAAGAATGGATTGGATATGAACTCACAATGAAAGTGTTAATGTTGATAAGGTGCAACAACATGTTGATAAGGTAAAATCATGTCTCCCAAGAATGGGTACTTCCTGTTTTCATTTGATAACTTAGATCCAAATGCAGTAGTTGGTTATTTAAATGTGATGTATTAAGGATCAAAAGGGTTTTTTGTAATCATGGTTTGTTGTTATAATGTGATCTTTATTAGGTTTTTAATAAATTTTTTATTGATATAATGTTATATTCTTAGGTATAATGTTATATATATATTAATATTTTAATAATTAATGGTCCCCGATTAATCCCTGTCTAACCGATTAATTGTTTGACCCAGTCCACCGTCGAGCTACCGCCGAGCGAATTCTACAACCTTGATATATATATATATATATATATATATATATATATATATATATATATATATATATATATATATATATATATATATATATATATATATATATATATATATATATATATATATATAGGGTTAGGTTATTTTGTTTTCACTCTCTATTGTGTGCATGAATGATTGATTCTGAACCAATTATTTTAGTTATTTTAAGAAAGTAATTAATGCATATTATATGTTGAAGATATAATGAATATTAATTACATCTTCAGCGTTTAATATGCATTAATTACTTTCTTAAAATAACTAAAATGATTGGTCTAGCATCAATCATAAAAACATTTGAACCTAACTCTCTCTCTATGTGTGTGTGTGTGTGTGTGTGTATATATATATATATATATATATATATATATATATATATATATATATATATATATATATATATATATTATATACCAGTGGTGTGCCCGTGCAAAGTAGTGGCGACAAATAGTTTTCGAATGCTAATTAATTTATTTCGGTGAATAGTTTCCTTGCGGCTATTAGATCAAACAATAAAAACTTTAAAATATAACCAAATTACAATATTGATAATTCTTTCATTTTTACAATCCTCCAACGTTGATTAATCTATTTATGCATTACTTTCTTGCAAATTGCAATTAATCACTCATTCATAATGTTAACTTCTAATAACCGTAATATCTTAATTTGTTTAAGAAGTTTGACCGGTTTGGTGGGTTGTAGGGTTGTAATAATTTAATCCGATTTTTTATTTTCAATATAGTTTAAATTGTTTTTGTAGTCTTGAAACAATTTTAATTTATACACTTAACATAAATATTTATCCATTTATTTATTTATTATAATATTTTACTTTTATATTTTTTTATCAATGTTTTTTTCAATTTTTTTATGATTACCTCTCTGGAAAATCATATGTTGTGATGACAACCACTAAAAACGTATCTCACCCGCATTTAAGATTTCTAACCTACTAAATATACAAACACCATGATACAATGATTATATGTTTGATACCTAATTATTGATTTTAAAATGCTTTGTTTTCTTCAAAAAAAAATTGTTTATAATAAAATGGAGATAATTTAATTGATGGAAGAATATGGTGTGATTTAATTTATGTTTTAATGGAGGAAGGTCGAAGATACCAATGCGTGATTGGGGGAATAAACAAGGAAAATCATTTAATTGATGGAAGAGTGTGACAACCCGAAATTATTTTACTCTTAAAGCCTAGTCAATCAGCTCAACTGAGTATCAGACTCATTAGTACTGAGTTCTAGCCTAGTAAAAGGTCATTCTAAGGAGTTTTGAGCCTAATACACTTAAGGAATAAGTGTTAGAAAATACATGCTAGAGCCACAGTGTAGCAAATCGAATATTAACCTCATCTAATTGAGTTCACGGCCACAAGACCATGAGTTTACGGCCGTAAACTCATGTGGCCATAAACTCAAGTGCATATATAAGGCATTTGGCCATTTCTTCTCATTTCTTCATTCCTTGGCCGATTTTTCTTTAAATCCTCTCAAGTATCATCCAACTTTCTTCCTATATCTTCAAAAGATGCAAGTATTCTTCCTAGATTTGATGATACACCTCTTAATCTAGTATCCTTACATGATTTCATCCATGGAAATCACTATTTTCTTAGATCTTCAAGTTTCACCAAGATCACCAAGAACACACACTAGTGTTCTTGGCCAATATCAACCACTTCAAGCTTCTAGATAGTAAGTACTCTTCCCTATACTTCATATTCAGTTAGGACTCATGCTTAGAGACTTGGAAACACACATTTTCCCAAGAACATCATGAGTTTACGGCCCAAGATCATCCTTGGCCATAAACTCAATGTTAGGGCATGTTTGAGCCCTAAACCCTATAAGATGCAAAGCTAGTGACCCATAACCCTTCCTTGATGATTGTAGGACCTTAAACTACTCTTATAAACACAAATGGTCATGAGTTTATGGCTGTAAACTCCTTTGGGCCGTAAACTCATCAAAAGCCTCAATGAAGGTGTCTTTCTCATCCTAGTGTAGAGCAAAAGTCCCTAAAGTTTCCCTAGCATTCAAACTTGCAATTATACATGAGTGACAGTTTACAGCCGTAAACTCCCTTGGGCCGTAAACCCATGGTAGTAAACTCATGTGAGTGCCATTCTACCTTCCTTTGTTGAATCACATGTGATTCCAACACTTGGTTAAGGTGTTTCCTAGTCCCGGAAGGTGTTTCCTTTCATATAGTTGTTTATAAACACTATATTCATGTCAATATGTGTCCTTATATGTCATTTAGGACTTATTGTGTCTCGGGACTTCATTCGTGGAACTTCTCATCCTTACACGCATACTCGTTTGAATCACCCATATCAGGTGAGTTCATGCCCGTAATGATTCTTTTAACTGTTTTAAATGCTTTTAAAGGGGGGGGGGGGGAATACAAGTTGAACACAATGATAATTGTGTAATTGTTTGTTATAAACATCTTTCAAAATGTTACTTATGTCTTCTATATGTGGTTAAAACATTTCAAAAACTATTTTACATTTATGTTGCTTTATAATTTAACAAAACTCCGTTTTTAAAGTACAAGCATAACTTAGTAGTAAAATGAGTATTTTCAATAACAGTTCAAGTAAAATAATAGTAAACTATAATAAGTATAGTTTAGAGGTTCAGTTCATACTAGATACAATACACGATAATAGAAAGAACATACTAAGATACTATAACAAGAGAATATACTAAGATACTACAACAGAACGAACATACTAAGATGCTATAGCATGACACTAATACAGGATCTAACTATACCAATGAATCACTAACACATTGTTCTAAACAAATGGTGATGGTTATATTGGGTATACATGATCATATAATTTTAATGTAGATGTTCACGACTTGCAATTGATTGCAGAGGTCGCGTGTGGTTCCCAAAATCTTTTGACAGGGAGAGCGTTTAGTATGGGATCTAGCCATCACATTATATCTTAATAATCAATTTAAGGCATTTAGTACAATAGTAGTTACTATATACAATACTACAGTACTTACATTTTACAAACAACAACAGAACAGTCGGGTCTAGTACATTCAGTAAAAAGGGACCATAATTCTAACCTTATGATTCCTTAATGTATACATCAAGATATATATATGTGTATATATATATATATATATATATATATATAAAGGATCCGACAGGTAATAAGATGTGTGCTTTCCGCTTCATTTCCTGTTCCTTGTTTGGTTGTGGGCTTAGAGCAGATTCACCCAACCTATTATCTATTTGATTTTAGTTATATATATGTTTCGTATACATTAAGTCATCATAAGGGGTACCTGGTATGGGTCAAGTCATAGGACACTAATTCAATGCACAGTTTTCTAGTACAAAGCATATTTTCCAAACAGAACTCTTAGTACTCAAAGCTAGAAACTCATCAGTAAAGGGTTTAATCCATTTTATTAAACTAGTGTAGACTTAAAGGACTTTATGTGATTGACTCTATGATACCTTAGTTTATACATCATGGTTATATATCATTAATACCCAATAGATAGTTGGATGTGTGCTTTCCGCCTTATTTCCTGTTCCTTGTTTGGTTGTGGGCTTAGGGCAGATTCATCCAATCAACTATCTATTCGATATTAGATTATATATAGCAAGTATAAACTAAGCGATTATAGAAGTATTCACTGTGGTCACGATTTTATTATAAGAAATAAGGGTTTTCTTAAAGGATCTTTTCATTAAATATAAAGGAACTATTACAATTAACTTCATGAGTAACAAGTGAATGCACCAGGGTTATATACAACAAGGACCTAACAAACAATGGGATGTGTGCTATCCGCCTTACCTCATGTTCCTTGTTTGGTTATGGACTTAGGGCAGATGCGCACAATCAATTGTTTGTTTACTCTGAGTTTTATATAACTTGTATCCATTTAGTACTCAAAGAAAGGATTGTAGAATCATTTTCATGTATCTTTCATCAAATTAGGAAATATAGGATTTTCTAGAGGAACATGCGAACTTTTCTAAAAACAGAACTTATAACTTACTACATTTCAACTACATTTTCAACAACTTACTTACATCACTAAAATCTTATGAACTCGCCAGCTTAATTGCTGATAAACTCTTTCAAATAACTTGTATTCTCAGGAAACTAGTAGATAGGTACTCGCTCTGGGAATTCAGAAGATGGAGCAGTTTAGCTTCAAGTCTTGTTTTGTTATTTGCTTATGTACTCTATGTTTTGTGAACACATACTTTGTAAACACTTTTTTCTAATGAAATGGTTGTTCATTACTTGCTTACTATGATACATGTCTTGTGATACTAAACATGACGCCCTCCACCCCCGAACGTTTCCGCCGTTCCTGTTTTGGGGTGTGATAAAGAGTATGGTTTGATTTAATTTATGAAGTATTAATGTTTAATGTGATTAATTTATGAAACGCGAATGTAATATGTGTATTAAAGGGTAAACATAAATTGATTATACATGATGTAGTAGGTATGATACCCCTTAAATTTCAAGAAATGTCTAAAATGCTTTATATATATATATATATATATATATATATATATATATATATATATATATATATATATATAATTCTTAATAAATGAAGGTTATTTTGGCACATGTCAATTTCTCATGACTTTTGACACTTGTCATTTTGTGGTATTTTTGAAATAAATATTATCCGTTTGTCAATTTTTTGTTTGTTTCAATTTTTAAAATTAAAATCATATACTTATATACGTAAACTATTAAATATCACACATATATATATATATATATATATATATATATATATATATAATATTAAATTGCAATAAATACGTTTCTTTCTTTTTTATTTTAAAATTTTATACTAAAAAATATTTTTTGTTTACACTTTAATGTTTAATATTTTTTTAAATAAACTCATGTAATACATGGGGCTCACACCTATATATATATATATATATATATATATATATATATATATATATATATATATATATATATATATATATATATAGGAAGGATCATTTGAGAACTCATATATTCACGAAAACTCAAGAACCAAACAAGAATCGTTAGATCAAAATAATAGAAGGTCAAGATAATTGTGGCATTATTGTAAATAATTAGAAATAAGGGATAATGACTTGAAAGGGTAACAAACTTTCGATTTTTTTCACATTTAGTCACTAAACTTTTTTTTCGTTATCTATTTGCCATTAACCTATTGAAACAATTCACATTTTACCCTTATGACCGGCTGTTACCGGTCATAAGGGTAAAATGTGAACAATTTTAATAGTTTAGTGGCAAATAGATAACAAAAAAAAATTTTAGTGACTAAATGTGAACAAAATCAAAAGTTCGTTTCCCTCTAAAAAGTTCAATGGCTAAATGTGAACAAACTTCCTATTGTATTATGTTTTAGCAAATTATTTATTTTTGTTTAATTGTAGCAACATTTGTTGATGAAGAAATCTATGAAATAAAAAAACAAAATGTAACATCCGGATTTCCAGGTATCATAATTTAAGTATTTTTCTTTTTTATGTTAAGAAGAGAGACTTGACGAGTTGACGCCTCAACTCGTCGAGAAAGTTCGCGACTGATGACTCGGATTAATGAATGGACTCGACGAGTCGGTGAGGCGACTCGTCAAGTCCGCGCTATTGGCAGAAACCCTAAATCTTTGGGCCCGAGCCATATTTAAAGGCACTTATGGCCTTCAATTGCGACTACCTTTCCCATAAGTGAGAACTCTAGCGAGCTTGAGTGTGTAGAGTGAGAGGAAGAGCTATCTTGAGCTTTTTGGTGTGATTTTGCAAGAAAGGAGAAGAGTTCCAACAAGAGGGACCAAGGAAGGTTATTGTTATGAGTTATTCAAGCAAGGAGCTTCATTCTGAGGTACAAAAATGAACCCCTTTCCTTCCCTATTGTGTAGATTCCATTTTGGGGTTAGGGCTTGAATCACTTCATCTTTTGGGTTTTGAATGCCTCAAACCACTCTTGCAAGTTTGTGTTATAGATATGGACCCTTCTAGGTCCAAAGAGCCGAGAATATGAAGTTTTAGTAGAGTAAACCTTGGGGTTTGAAGTTAGGAATCTGGACCCTTCTAGGTCCAGAGAGCCGAGAATATGAAGCTTTAGTAGAGTAAACCTTGGGGTTTGAAGTTAGGAAGCATTTATGGGATTTTTATGGTATATATAGTTACTTTCATCTTACACATAGATATGAAGTATTTTATATAAATTACGTGCTATGTGTGCATATTATTTGAATACTTGTTGCCTATGATGGATGAACGATTTTATACATGTTTTAAAAGATTTAAACGGTATATTTATTTTATATCTACAAGTATGTTACTGATGAAACATGTGTAGATGAAATAGTTGGTGTGTGATGAAATAAAATGATGAGAGATAGGTAATGATAGAAAGGTGATGATAATTAGGTAAATAGATGATGATGAATAGGTGATGTAGGATGAAAGGAGATACCATAACCTTAACCGACAATGTGGCGATGTAGTCATCTACCAGAGTATAGATGGCGACCACGGACTATTCTAGACAACCCAGTGGAAACACCAGCAGGCCCATCACCTGTAGGTGATGAATTACGAGTTCAGGCGATATTGTAACTACGTATTCATGCGATGATACTCTAACCCCTTACTATGAATTACGAGTTCAAACGATGTTGTAACTACGTATTCATGGGATGTCACAAATTCCACATGCCAAACCAATGGTCACAATTCACATCAGTGAGAATGGTTTATTTTTTTTGTAAAACCAAAATCAGATTGGAAATTTTGATTTTTCATTTTGAAAAATTTCAAACCATTGATTTTTTATTTCGGTTTCGGTTTTTTGTTTTTTTTTTTAAATATATTTTCAGGATTTTGTTTTTTTTTTATTTCATAGATTTCTTCATTAACAAATGTTGCTACAATTTAACAAAAATAAATAATTTTGCTAAAACATAATACAAGAGGAAGTTTGTTCACATTTAGTCATTGAACTTTTTAGAGGGAAACGAACTTTTGATTTTGTTCATATTTAGTCACTAAACTTTTTTTCGTTATCTATTTGCCACTAAACTATTGAAACTGTTCACATTTTACCCTTATGACCGGTAACAGTCGGTCATAACGGTAAAATATGAACAGTTTCAATAGTTCAATGGCAAATAGATAACAAAAAAAAATTTAGTGACTAAATATGGAAAAAAATCGATGGTTAACCTTTTAAGTCATTATCCCTTAGAAATAAATAAGGCAGGGTAACTACCCTTAATAAAATGGACCAGAGAACATTTTTGGGATAAAACAATTTACTTCATTGAATCAGATTGAATGATGGTTAAACAATATGCTTATACTCTTTCCCTGTATCTCTCTCACATACACACACTCTTTCATTCCGCCTCCGGCCGTCTCACCTCCGGCCATTCATATTCGATTATCTCCATGTCGTTGACTACATCTGGTTTAACAAAATATGTGTTTCCAGTGAGTTAGATGCCCAAAATCGACAGAGATTACCCGAACATTACTTTTACAGTGAAGTCGAATCCTTAATCTCTCATTGATTGTCCCCCTTCTCCCTCAATCGTCGTCGTTCGTGTTTACTTTTGATTGCGATACGCGAAGCCCTAAATCAATCCTTCCATAATTCCAGACCTTGCGATTTGTATCTTGTTATCTCCAAGCTTTTCAAACCCAAGCTTAGTGATTCATCGGAGAAGCAAGATCGTCATCTGCTAGGGTTTTGTAATTTTACAGACAAATCTCAAGTAAGCGCATGTTTTATCCGAAATTAGCTTGAACTTTTTCGGTTTTTCTTCGATTCGTACACTAGAGATTTTATGTATACTTTTGGGATGAACTCTCAAATTAAATATGAAAATGGAAGCGACGGTGGGGGTGGTGGAAGGCGGTGGACCCGCTCGTAAATTGGTAACGCATCACCAGAGGCCGGTGTAATAGCAGCAATCTCATGTAGGGACGGTGTCTCAGCTCATAGCCGGTGGTGTTGTTGGAGCCGTTAGCAAGACCTGCACTGCACCTCTAGCTCGCCTCACTATACTTTTTCAGGTTTTCTTTTATATCCTTCTTAATTTGTATATTTCATACACTTTAATCAGTGACCTAAGACTTGCTGTTGATTGATTTGGGAAATATATTGGAAATCAAAAATTAATCAGAGCTCATGTATCTCAAGCAGTAATTTCTTGATTCTACAGGTGCAAGGTATGCATTCTGATGCTTCTACATTAAGAAAAGCCAATATATGGCTTGAAGCAACATGTATAGTCAATGAAGCAAAGGCATGGTCAAATTTAAAGAGCTTTTTACATAGAAAAAGGTTTTTATTGTGGAATCTTTCAATAGAGCGAGTCCAAACTTTTTAACAGATTATTATCTGCTGCAGCCTGCAGAGTTGGAGAGTCTGGCATCCTGAATCTTTTGGATAAATGGTAAGTTGGTGCAATTAGTTTGTTTTTAGATGATTATATTCAAAGCCTTTCAATTGAAATTTGATAGCAAGAGATGTTCAAAATATAAGGCTTCATTAGCTATTTGGGGGACCCTATCAAACTTTGCAATTTATGTAAAAAGAAAACAAAGAAATAGAGCATCTGTTATAAAGGAAACTTTTATTAACAATTTGAATGAATTCAGATTTTGAGAATGTCTATGGGATCATTCTCATGCATTGATTGCTCAATTTTTGGTGACTTTTGTTTTGTGTATTGAGTTTCTCTTTTTCATTTTTAAATAGCCAAATACACACATTACTAATTACCATTTCAGAAGTTTATATGTTTGTGGCGATTGTATACCATGTTTGTCTATGTAAAGAGCACTGGGACAAATATAAGTGCAGACTTGTGTATATGCCTTGCAGGTGGTGGTTTAGCTTAGCTGCTTCTGTCACATACCCTTTGGATCTTGTAAGAACACGCCTTTCAGCACAGGTGGGATTTTGATAAATTATAACACTATTTTTAGCTTGGAACTATCTTTTTTATGCCCTAATTCCTAAATTGTTATCTTTTTGAAATCTAGTTTTATCAAGAAACATTTCTATAATGAAATCAAAATCAAAATCATAACTTGATAAATGGGTATTTGCAAGTGCAGGGTGTTGATGGTGGAAATATAATTTCAAATTTACGAAGTGGTGTGGCAGCTGAAAAAGCGTTGGCCATAAGAGAAGGGTTTCTCTAATAGAAGGTCTAGGCATAGGTTGACACTTGGCACTATTAAATACGCAGTTTTTCATGTTCTTTCACTCGAGGGTAGCCATTGTCTTTCAATTTTAGATGTGGCTGAAAAGATCCAGGTATAAATTATGATTTGGATTGATTCCATTCTCTTTCTTTTTGACTTAATGGAGTTATCATAGCGAATAAAATAAATCACATATGAATTACATGTGATTCACATGTAAATCACATGTAATTCACATATGAATCATATGTGATTCATACATAAATCACATGTAATTCACATATGATTCACACCTAAATCATAAGTACACGTGATTCACATGTAAAGCACATATGAATCACATGTAAATTACAATTACACGTGATTCACATGTAATTCACATATGAATAACCTATGATTCATATGTAAATCACAAGTTGGTCACATATGATTCACATGTAAATCACATTTACACGTGAATCACATGTAAATCACAGGTAATTCACATGTGATTCACACGTAAATCACATATGAATCACATGTAAATCACATGCGATCCATATGTAAATCATATGTGATTCACATGTGAATCGCATGTTGTCACACCCCAAAACCGGAACGGTGGAAACGTTCTGGGGTGGATGACGTCATGTCAAGTATCACAACACATGCATTATAGTAAGCAAAGTACAATAACCATTGCCTTAATAGTAATAGTTTTATATGGTTTACATTTCAATACATCATAGTAATACAAGCAATAATATAAGTACATCATGGTACTAAGCTATCTTGATCAACAGCTCCGGGGATGTACCTGTCTAATGCTGACTTAAGAATACAAGTTATTTGAAAAGCGAGTATCAGCATTTTTACAAATGCTGGTGAGTTCATAAGCATTTAGTGACATTTTATCCAAATAACTTTAATAAAAATGGTAGTTTCAGTGTATCTATTACATTAGTGTCTTTTCCATAAAATCCTATATTTTTTTTAATAAAAACAGTCTTCTATCAAGACTGGACGGTGTTATGTGGTAAAAAGTAGTTTTTCCCTTAATCGCTATCATTATCAAAATACAGAATTTGATTATTAAAAAAAGCAAGAGGAATTAGGGAAAATAACATATGTCTCAGCAGTGAGGACTGCTGACTAAGGCAAAAGGAATCATAGACTCCAGGAGAGTATTGAACAAACGACACGCCTGACTCAGTCTAACTAAGAGAGACATAGACCCCAGATAGTACCAAATGAAAGATACAGCTAGTAAGGTCTACAAATAGTGAATACAGACCCCAAACAATATCAAATGAAAAATACAGCTAGCAAGGTCTAAAAACAGTGTGACTCCGAGAGTGGGTTCCAGCATACGGTGTAAATTGCTGGTGACAAACCATTACCTTAAGGCCATGAATTATAAGGTAACCTGGGATACTCGTAACCATACTAACCAACACTAGAGTACCTGACGCCCTATAAGCGTCTAGAGAATATGACATTTGTCACCCCTTGGCTTGGTAGGCCGTGGACTGTAGCTAGCAATTAGGGTGCGGGGGTGTCAATCCCGTATAGATCTATACACACAATGTTCGCTCTCCCTACAGGAGACTCTGGTTACCAACTAGACGACGGAGAAGGCCGTGTCCCGAAGATGCATCCCAAATAGTGGGTAGTGTGTTTCTAATACAGTGTTGAACTAGAGGTAGAGACTCATAACTGAACTGACTAAAGTAACCCTATATGTCTATGCTTGTGTACATAATATATAACTAATGAATCAAACGACCTTCGGATGGACATTCGATCCCACCAGACCACATCTCAACGAAGAAAAGGAAATAGGGCGAACAAGCCTTCCTAAGTCTTTCAATCATTACTTATATGCATCTAAACAAGCACATACATACATCTAACTACGCTTGAGTGTGTAACAAGTGGAATCATATCGTGAAGTATAACCAAATCGTGATGTATAACCGAATCGTGTGGAATAACCGAATCGTGAAGTATAAGCGTACAGTGCGTAATAACCGAATCGTGATGTATAAACGTACAGTGTGGAATAACGAAGTAAAAGTGACAACACGTGAAGTAAGAGCGTTTAACAGGCATAAGCGACTACAAGTATAAGCGAAATAGAGGCGATAACAGGTATAAACGCATCACGAAGTGAAAGCGTTAACAAGTAGGAGTTTAAACTAAGAGGGAGTATCAAAACATGGAAGAAAAACCTTTATTCTTGAGAAAATCACAACAGGGTATACTTTTGTAAAATAAGTTTGAAAACCTTTAGAAATCCTTTGGAAATTTTTCATAAACCAGTTTAAAATGAACTTTGATAAAACAATATAAGTAAGAGTTTTGAACAAGTGAAAACCTTTTGGAAAAACCTTTTATAGTATCCTACTTGGTAAAACAGTTTACAGTGTGGTAAATCCTTGTGCATGCGGGTTATCAATAACATGTGATTGATATGATAACTGACATGTATAACTTGTATTCCCCCCCCCCCCCCCCCCCCATCCCCCCATAAAACATGTAAAAACATTTAAAAGGTTCATTCAGGGGTATGAACTCACCTGATGTAAGTGGATCTGACGAAGGTGCCGGTTGGGTGCTCGGTGTCAAGTGAAGATTTGGACACACTTAGTGACCTATTTAACATATGATAGCATATGTTCACATACAATTAGTACATTTAATACCAATTAAACAAGTATACGTTTCCTAAGTGCGAAAACACTTTTAATAAAGCGTTAGGGGTGTCCCGGGTAACAATTAAGGGCTTGAATGACTTAGGAATGAAGTTTACTCTTCAAGAGTAAACTCTATACATAGAGTTCACGACCCTGGGACACTCCCCATGAGTTTACGGCTGTAAACTCATGGTGAGGGTGTTCTAGGGTGCTAAAAGGTCTCATATCAATCGTGAAATTTTGCTAGGCCCAATTATAAAAGGTGTGAATGGGTTTATGGCATCAAATGGACCCTTTGAGGAGTTTACAGCCCTAAGCAAGGGAGCTTACAGCCGTAAGCTCCTATACTCTCATTCCTTTGGTGTTTTAAGGGCTTAAGTGGTAGAGAATAAATCTTATGTATTTTTCCAAGTTGAATGAAGGAGTTTGGGCACCATTTGGGCATTAAATGGGAGTTTACGGCCCATGAACCACCACTATGGGAGTTCACGGCCGTGAACTCCTATCCCTTTGGTTTTATTGAAGTTTAAGGCCCTTGGTTCAATTCTAGTGATTTATAATGAAGTATGAGGCCACTTGGGGGGATTAAGATCATCATTTGGTGAGGTTTGGGGGTGTTTACGGCCTAAGCATGTGCTTGGGTCGTAAACTCCAATTTACCCCTCAATTCTTTGTGTTCAAATGTTCTAAACCCGAAATAGCAAGCCTCTAATTTATGTATTAAGCCTAAGGGTGGTTTGGGAATGTTTTTGGGGCATTTTTGCAAGGGTTTGAGGTGTTTACGGCCTAAGCATGTGCTTGGGCCGTAAACTCTCTTTTATGCCATAAAACTGATTGTTTTATGCTTCAAACACTCATAGGCTAAATCCTTAATTGGTTCCTAGGCTC